>NC_134787.1:70779992-70794992 GCF_046742065.1 Oratosquilla oratoria | reverse complement strand
ACTCCAGTCGAGATTCAGCCTTCATATAAGCAAGTAGTTATACCTTCTGTCCTACCAAACCATGGATAATCCAAAGGAAACACCACAATGGGATCATGAGAAAGTTAGAAAAATGATAAAAATACGTTTTCTTTTTATTTATCACTGATACAATGACAATGCGTACAGCGAGGATATACATAAGCACCAACTGAATAAAATATAACCTACAAAACTTACTTTGATTTTGTGGATTCAGATGAAATGCTAATAGAATTAGTCAAAAGGTAAACCAGAGCTGTATGACCTGACTTCGCTGCACTACAGTGATAATGTAGCGAAAAGAAGAAGCTTTGTTGAAATAAGCAGGCAGCTGGGTTGTGAAGGTAAGAAATTCCATACAATAGCCTAATGTCCACTGTGGAAATGCATTTCCTATCCTCACTAAACAATTTTCCTATACAATAATGTTTGCATACTTATCATATTGCCAAGGTACTGAGAGAAAAAAAGTACACATTATTAACCGAAGAAAGAAATTCCATATGTATGATAACCTATTATCCACTGCGGAAATGCATCTCCTTAGCTCACTCAACAAATATTCCTACCCAAGTTTGTTTGTCTACTTATATTTTATCATTTTGCCAAGGCATTGAACCAGCTGGGGAGCTGAAATAATCTTTCAGTGTTTCTCTCACGCCAAAAGCCTCCTTTGTAGCATTTCCCCCTCTTCCTCTCATTGGACGTACTGTGTTTGATGGAGGCATGACAACAGTATCTGGTAATGCAACAGCATTTGGGTGTATCAGATTGTGAAGTATGCATGTTGTGTAATGATTGCATTAACGTTAGAAGGCATAGCTTTAAGTTTCCTTAAATATATTCTGAAGGTTTGCACTAGAATACCAAATGTGCACTCAACTATCCTCCTGGCTCTAGATAATCTATAATTAAAAATCCTCTTCTCTACCTTATGTTCAGTCTGTGAACCTGGGTAGGGCCTCATCAAATTTCTCTTCAGCGCGAAAGCCTCATCTCCCACTATAACGTATGGTGCAAGCACATCAGTGCCAGGAAGTGCAGCATCTTCTTCTACATTTCAGGTCATCCTCAATTTTGGATAGTATTTTCTCAAATGTTCCTTTGTTCATTCTGAAATAGCTGTGGAATTTACTCTCATCATCAATAAGATGAGGATACAGACTATGAAATTCTCCTTAAGACATAGTATATTGCAACATAGGATGAACACACAATCTCTTTCTTTTTTTTATTTTGTTTTCCTTCTTCTTTCTTCTTCATCAAGTGCAATAGCGATTATTGTCAACTCG
This sequence comes from Oratosquilla oratoria, assembly GCF_046742065.1. NCBI lineage: Eukaryota > Metazoa > Arthropoda > Malacostraca > Stomatopoda > Squillidae > Oratosquilla > Oratosquilla oratoria. The sequence goes on along the minus strand of NC_134787.1, from coordinate 70,793,679 downwards.
GCGTCAGAAAAGTCACACATCCTTCGTAACTGATGGTAAGACTACTACTGTTGTCGAGGGAGGGGGGATGACGGGAACGAGAGCGGACCGATGGTGTGAATACCTCAGAACCGAGAGCGGAGAGCGACCGGACCGATAGTGTGAATCAACCCTGAATACCTCAGAACCGAGAATGGAGCGCGACCGGACCGATAGTGTGAATCAACCCTAATGGTGCTATTAACCCCTTCGTTACCGACCCGTCAACCTTACGCAAACAAACGTTTCCCTCCCGAACCGACTGCTCACCCACTCTTCCGCATCGTGCGTGGGATAGTCTTCAACTTCTTCTCACACCCACCCTGTTCACACTATACTATCTATTTTTATGTTTTCTATCAGAAAAACCCCACAATATGTCATCTGAGTAAAAAAAGAATAAGTAAACTACTTTTTTATTTTATTTTACGTATGTTGCACTAAACCATTCTTACTCGGATAACTATAAAATATATTAGCCTGAAAATCACAGAATACACAGAAAAATTACATATTTATTTACCTTGCAAATGACGATGATATCATGCGAAAATTGGATGGTCCTTTGTGGCCGAAAGCGTGGACAACTCGTAGCACGCTCCCAGGTAAGGTCAGGCCAGACGCAACACATACTCACACAAAGTACAGCGCTAGTGTCAGTTTTATATGTAGGTGCAGTGCTGTGTGTGTGCATTGTGTGAAGTGTATGTGAAGCAAGTGTGAAGCAAGCATATAAGAACTAAATAAATGAAGAAAAACTTATAATAAAAGGGATGGTAAAGAAAACTTAAAAACAAAAGAAAAAAATAGGGAATGGGATTATGTTTACTGCTGGCTGTGATACTTCTGGTAATGTTCAGGAGAACATAATCCAGGTAAATCCTTGCAGGCAGGGCAGTATTTTCTTGTCCATTTGTTCTTGCCCTCAGTAGTACAAATCCTGCACCGTCTACGTGGCCTTTGTGTGTTTGCTGTGCTTGGTATAGTCATTAGTCCATGAACCACCGGTGTGCCTGCAGCTCCTGACGTGCTGGGTTGTGCACCTGCTGGTGGTGGTGGGGGCTGTGCACTTGCTGCTGGCATTGGGACTCCTGTTCTTCTGTTGTTGTTTTTTTGTTGTTGTTTTTTTCTTTTTCTTTTTCTTGGGGCGCTGTTGTTCTTCCTGTACCACACACAAGCTGGCATACCCCAGACTGTACTCTTGCAACATCTCGTGAACAACAAGCTTTATGAATTCACTGAACCCAGTGCTACGTTTATGTAAGTTTTGATATATTACTCTAGCATTGAGTACCATTCTAGACATCATATGTACACCAATCTTCTTGAACCATGCGTAAGATTTCCTGGTTGGATCATATGGTTCCAACAGCTGATCAACTATATCAACTGCACCCCTGGTCATTGTAATGATGAATAGGCAGGGGCTTCTGCAGCATCTCCCTCCCCCCACCTTTGACATGATGTGATTGTTCTTTGTACCCTGCTGTATACTTGGTTGTGATAACGTGGACCAATCTTCTGTCACAAAATTTGACGATCAGCACATCCTCTTTTCGTCCAAATACAGGCTGCTTTTTCTGAAGATTCTGGCGTGAGATAATATCAGGCACACCTCTGTTTGTCCGAATGGTCCCAGTTGTCAGTGTCTTCTTGTTCAACAAATATTCAGCCAGATGAAGGGAAGAGTACCAGTTGTCTATGACAACGTGCCTTCCCTGATTCGGAAGTGAGTGCATTAGATGTACAGGCACACGCTCAGGTGTATATAAGCAAAAATTCCAGGTGTAGCCTCTTGCATTACTAGCACTAGGACACAATGCAAAGAGTTTCATACCAAAGCGCTTACACTTTGTTTTTATGAACTGTCTGAAGTGTAATCTGCCTTTGAACAAAATCAGTGACTCGTCCACTGCAAAATTTTCACCTGCAGAAAAATGTTCCATGCACTTAGCACGTAACAACTCCAAATAAGTACAAATTCTTGTCATAGGCATCCTGGGGACAGCATCATCAGGGTTTGAAAACCTCACAAATCTAATAATCTGAGAGAATCTATTACGACTCATAACAGATCTGAAAACAGGTGGCCCCTGGCACAGTGGTGATGTACTCCAATAATCAGATATCTTGGGTAAATGTGTTAGTCCCTTGAGTAGCTGCAATGAAATGTACACATACATCTCTTCCTCACTGACCTTACACCACTTTTTACCCATAAATTTCTTAGAACTATTGTGGGGATTGTCTTGAAAAAAATATGCAGCACGTGTGTTGGTCCAGAGACACAGAGCAGCAATCACATCCTTCCCCATGAATAACTGAAAACAGTCTAGAGCACTCATAGCACTGGCTTCATGATGTAGAATAATACTAGGATGTATATAAGGAAAAGCAATGTTACATGTAGGTAGAGGGTTAGGTCTGGTGTCAGAGAATGGGTCTGAAAGAAGTGTGAAATCTGTTTGTCTGCCGGCAGCTGTTCGGGGGTGAGCCAGGAGGGCTGCCTGACAGGCCACTACTTGCAGACAACGTCTCAATACTCTTGTTGTCGCTACTAGCATCACTCTCTACATCACTGATAGCTTCTGGATCAAACAAAGTATCGTCACCTTCTATTGAGTCATCAGAGCCCTCAAATTCACTCATCGTCCCACCATCATATTCATCTTCACTGTCAGATGTAGGATCCATAATTGCGAAGTAAATCCGCATGTGCTACCACAAAAAAACTATAGGCAACACTGAACAGGAGCTATAGAATGTGCATTGCGGCACTCGACAAGCATGTGTTACCATACGTAGATCAGAAAATATGATGTATAAAAATGAATATAATATGATTGGTCTTCAGAAATTACGTCACAGCACTGATAGTAACTCATAGGTCAAAGTTTGTAACGTTTCAAACCGTCCCACGAATGACTGGAGCCTTATGTTTGTAAACACAGACATTTGCCACCACGTGGGTAGAAATAACTCGGAAACTGAGGCCTTGAGAGCCCTCAATACACACAGCTTATAACTGTGACATGTGCGTGTCACGGGGAGCACGCTCGGTTCCTGGCGGGTGCACTCAGCCGTGACACGCAGGTGTCACAAAACACACATCCGGTACTCAAGGGGTTAATACAAGCACTGACATGGGGGAGCCAATCTTCACAAGATTCATGAAAGCCACTAGCAACGTGTCTGAGTATATCTAGAATCTTCCTATTTATCTTCTCTACAAGACCATTGGACGCCGGATGGTAAGCAGTCACGAATGTTTGTGTGATGCCGTAACGTTCACAAATACTTGCCAAAACTTCGCTCCTAAATTCAGTACCATTGTCACTTAGGAGCACCGAAGGAGTAGGATATGGACACAAAACATTAGAAACTAAAGCATGGGCTACAACTGGTGCAGACTTGTTACGTTAGAGAGCTAATATTACAAAACGACTAAAGTGGTCCACACACACAAGGACATACACAGAACCTTGAGTGCTACGAGGCAGTTGCAAAAGGTCTATAGCCACAGCCTGAAAAGGGCGAGAATGAGTAGGGTACTCTAAGATGGGCACAAGAACTACACCGGGCTACATGAGAGGTAATGTCTAGTCGCATTTTAGGCCAATAATACTTCTTACGCGCCATAGCCAGAGTTTTGTCACGACCTGGGTGACCAGCCTGAGGGGCATCATGAGCAAGGGACAAAACAACGGGAACTAGAGACTCAGGGATCACTAGCTGTGCCACATCCTGCTCAAACACTTCCACATTACGAATGAGAACCTTGTCCTGCAAGGAAAATTGGGACAGAGGTACCGGTAAAGCTGGTAAGGTGGTATCATCACCAGACTCCAAAGCATAAATGACAGCAGACCAAACAGGGTCTTCACGCTGGGCTTTGGCCAGATCCTTCAGGGAGAAGTTGTCAATTACTGTAACAGCAGCAACAGGGATATTACGTGAAAGTGCATCAGCAACGTTGTTTGCACACCCTGAGATACGTTTAAGGGTTGGATTGAATTCCTCAATCGTGAGGAACCATCTGGCTAGGCGGCCTGAAAGATTTTTGCCCTTGAAAAGCTGAGTGACAGCAGTGTGGTCCGTGTAGACTGTAATAGGATATCCAAAAATGATATCACGGAAATGCTTTAAAGCCCACACCACTGCCAGGGCTTCTAAATGAGTAACAGAGTAACGGGACTCAGGCTTATTAAGAATGCGACTAGCATATGCAATAACATGAGGTCTACATCCATCTACTTGTTGCATGAGTATAGCTCCAACACCTGTACCAGAAGCATCTGTACAAATAGTAGAGTGGAGATTATAATCTGGGAAGACTAACACAGTAGAAGAAAAAGTTTATGTAGTTGTTTGTACATGTAGTTGTGTTAGATTTTGTTTGGGATATGGTTGTGTTTATTCTACACATTGAGGGTTGATGACTCCAACGTGTATGCTTATAGCCTGGCAATTAATGAGCTATATACATTATTATTATTATTATCATTATTATTATTATTATTAAGGAATGAGCATACTGGATACGTCCGGAGTTTTATACATGAGAAGAGTGAACCCTCCCCACAACCCAAAGAGTGTTCCACTTCTTCCCCTTCTGCCACTGCCGTGAGCGGGTGGCGCTCCGCTGGGTCCTGTTTGTCGAGCCTGCGTTCGGTAGGCGAGTGCCCTGTGGAGCAACCGCTGGCTCTAGCCAATCGTTTTACTCTGCTGGAGGATGAAGTGGCTGAAAATGAGGAGCTCTTGGTGGTGGGGGATTCCATGGTGCGAGGCTATGACAACATCCTGCAGCGGAAGACTAAACGACGTTGCAAGCTTGTACGTCAACCGGGCCGTGGGATCGCCGATCGTACCCAGACCATCAGGGAGAAAAGGCGGACGAACACGGTTACGATTGTTCATACGGGAAGTAACGATGTGGGTAGGGTGAAATCAGAGGAACTTGTTCGGAATTACAAGGTACTCCTTCAGGAGGTGTAGGAACGTGGGAGCCGTCACGTAGTCTGTGTGATCCTTCCGAGAATCTACGCAGGCTCGTGTTGAAACATTAGAGCCATAAGGATCAATGAAAGGCTATCGCAGTTGTGCACAAAATTAGGATACCACTTTCTTGATCCTTTGTATCTCTTTTCTAGGCGCCATGACCTTTACGCTTCTGATGGGATCTACCTTACCCGCAGAGACAAAGATGTTCTTTTGATTTCGAAAGTCCATCACTCATTAACAAGCTATATAAATCGTTAGTTCGTCCACATTTGGAATATGCTGTTTCCGTATGGTCACCGAATCTCATTAAAGACATTGACAGACTGGAAAAAGTACAACGGCGAGCCACAAAACTGATTCCAAATATCAAAAATAAATCATACGAAAATCGCCTAAAACACATGAAACTGTTTTCCCTAAAAAAGCGTAGACTCAGAGGTGACTTGATACAGGTCTTTAAGATTTTAAAGGGAATTGACAACATCAAAAGTGACCAAATTTTCACATTGAATGAGAATCAGACAAGAAACAATGGTCTCAAACTGTCCGGAAATAGATTCAATTTGGAAGTAGGTAGAAACAACTTTGCCAACCGTGTAGTTAATGAATGGAATAAACTTCCTGCACAGGTAGTGCAATGTAGTTCAGTTCGAAGCTTTAAGAATCATTTAGATAAATACCTAATTAAGATGCTGTAATGATTATAATTTATCTTATATTATTTTTTTGTTTTGTTATCATTTGTCTGTCTAATTTTCATTTATCATTAGTTATATGACAATTTATTATTATTTACTATTTACCTGTTTGTTTATTGTTTAACTATACCTATGCATTTATTTATATATTTCATTTGTTATTTACATTATTATATTTTTTATTTATTGTTTTTATTATTAGTATGATTTTTTTTCGCATCCGACCTAGATATGGATCAAAAGGTCTCCTGTCGGCATGCTCCGCCTTTGTAATCCTTTGTAAACCTCATTGTGGGAGTTTGTAATGAACTAGCTCCTTTTTTAGAGTAGAAGCCCAAAGGGAAGGGAAAATAGAGTGTACTTGGGAAAACAGTGTAGAGTAATTAATGTAGAACAATATGCCAGTATAGGACAAAATATGATTTTAGGATATAATGTCGGTAGAGGACGAAATGTTACATTAGGATGTAATGTCAAAAGACAAAATGTCACGATGGGATGTAATGACAGTGGAGGAAAAAAGATCACAATGGGATGTAATGATAGTGGAGGACAAAATACCACGATAGGATGTAATGATAATCGAGGAGAAAATATCACGGTAGGATATGTCAGTGGAGGACAAAATATGATTTTAGGAAGGGATGCCGGACAGAATGTCAATGAAGGCCAAAATATCACGATGGGATGTAATGACAGTGGAAGACAAAAGATCACGATGGGATGTAATTATAGTGGAGGAAAAAATACCACGGTAGGATATAATGTCACTGGAGGACAAAATATAATTTTAGGAAGGGATGCTGGACATAATGTCAATGAACGACGGGAGGCCAGTGTGAATCACGGTGACGTAGGGGGACAAAGTGTACAAAAGAGATCGGATGATCGTGATCGACCAGATGTCCGTGATGGGGGAAATGTTAATTTTGATGGGAGAAATGTTAATGAGGCATTGAATGTTGATGAAAGACCAAATAATAATATAAAGCAAGGTATAAATAAAAAACAAAATGATAATGTAAGACATGATATTGAAACTCAAAATGTGTCTAAAAAAAAATCACGAGTTTCTTAAAACCATGTACATACTTTAATGCTTGTATTATAAGGAACAAATTTCAAGAAATACAGGCGTATGTCAAAAGCGAACATCTCGATATGATAGGAATAACCGAGACATGGTTACATGGTACAGAGTTCGAAACTGAATTTAAAATTGCGGGATTTAAACACTTTCATCAACATAGAAACCACAAGAAAGGTGGGGGTGATCTGTTGTACGTTAAAAACAATGTTCATGCTTGTGTTTTAGAGAAAGTGAAACAGGATGCAAATTATAGTTTGTGGGTTGAGTTAACCCAAACAAATGGAAAAAAAATTAATGTAGATGTAATATATAGGCCAAAGACATTATCACTAGCAGACGACAAACTGTTATTTCAAGAACTGTCTAGTTTCTGCAACCGGGATTTATTGATAATGAGTGATTTCAATTTTACTGACATTGATTGGATGACCCTTGAACATGGCCATATAGGTAGTCGCTTGATTGATTTTCTTGGTGACAATTACTTAATTCAGTATGTAAAAGAGCCCACAATATATGGAAACTTACTCGATCTATTGATCACTAGCCGCGAAAGCATGGAAACTGATGTAGAAGTCGGTGAAACTGTTGCAAATAGCGATCACAACTTAGTTAGATTCAAACTCCTAAACAATTTTAGAATAGATACTTGTGTTTCTAAAATACCCGATTTCAGTAAAGCTCAGTTCATAGGACTATGTCAGGAGCTTCAGCTTACAGATTAGGAGGCAAAATTAAGCGAAAGACCTGTAGATCAGATGTGGGAAATATTTCAAAATACGCTCACTAAGATGATTCATACTTACATTCCTTTTTAAGGACAGACGTCCCCCAAATCAGGCTCGCCCAAATTGGCTCGACAAAGAAACTGAAAAAAGTATTGCTAAAAAGAGACAGGCTTATAAGAAATATAAGTGCTCGGTATATGAAAGTTATGTATCAATACAGAGAGATTTAAAAAAGACAATAAGAAAAAGAAAACGACAATACGAAATGAACATCGCTGATAAATCCAAAGAGAATCCCAAAGAATTCTATAGTTACATTAGAGATAAAAAGGTTCTTAGGAATCACATTGGTCTACTATTATCTGCTAACGGTCAACTTAAATATTCAAATAAAGGGATGCGTAATATTTTAAACAATTATTTTAGCTCGGTATTCGTAAACGAAACACCTCAACGTGAACTCCAAACTGAAACCTGTGAAAAGTCTGGGGTAAACTTACTCACTACGGTAAATATAACAAAAGAAAATATTAAAAGGTGTATAGATAAACTCAAAGTTAATAAAACACCAGGGAGTGATGGTTGGCATCCAAGAATCTTAAAGGAAATGAAAAATGAGATTGTTGTTCCATTAGAAATTATTTTCAAGAAATCCATCATATCCGGAGATGTCCCAAGAGAATGGAAGCTAGCTAACGTTACTCCCATATTAAAAAAAAAAAAAAAAGTGACAAAAAGAAACCAAATACTATAGGCCTATAAGTTTGACTTCAGCCGTAGGAAAAATAATGGAAACTATCATCAGAGATGCTATCGAACATCATTTAGGAAGTAACCGTTTGATAAATGATAGGTAGCATGGTTTCAGACGGAAACGTTCTTGCGTGAGTAACTTACTCGAATTCTACAACACGGATATCTCGAATTATGACAAAAGAAACAATATAGATTTAATATATCTAGACTTTGCAAAAGCTTTTGATACCGTCCCACACGAAAGACTACTTACTACATTAGCTTTGCACGGAATGAGTGGTAGCCTATTAGGTTGGACTAGTAATTGGTTGAGTGATCGAAAGCAGAGAGTTGTTTTAAATGGAAAAACTTCTAGATGGAAAAATGTTACAAGTGGAGTTCCTCAGGGTTCCGTTCTTAGGCCACTTCTATTCATAGTATATATAAATGATATAGACCATGGACTAAAATCTACTGTTTCCAAATTTGCTGATGATACAAAACTGTGCGGAATGGCAAATGATCACTTAAACCAATTAGATATTCAAGAAGATTTAGATAAATTACAGCAATGGTCTGAAAAGTGGCTAATGAAATTTAACACAAGTAAATGCAAGGTAATGCACATAGGTAAAAATAACAGTAAGTACGATTACAAGTTATTTGGAAATTCGTTAACAAAAGTGGATAGTGAAAAAGATCTCGGCGTAATTATCAGTAACGATTTCAAATCATCCAAGCAGTGTATTTCAGCCTCTGAGAAAGCAAATAAGATTCTAGGACTGATTGCGTGATCTTCTGATTTCAAAAGTCCGTCACTCCTTAACAAGCTATATAAATCGTTAGTTCGTCCACATTTGGAATATGCTGTTTCCGTATGGTCACCGAATCTCATTAAAGACATTGACAGACTGGAAAAAGTACAACGGCGAGCCACAAAACTGATTCCAAATATCAAAAATAAATCATACGAAAATCAACTGAAACATATGAATCTGTTTTCCCTAAAAAAGCGTAGACTCAGAGGTGACTTGATACTGGTCTTTAAGATTTTAAAGGGAATTGACAACATCAAAAGTGACCAAATTTTCACATTGAATGAGAATCAGACAAGAAACAATGGTCTCAAACTGTCCGGAAATAGATTCAATTTGGAAGTAGGTAGAAACAACTTTGCCAACCGGGTAGTTAATGAATGGAATAAACTTCCTGCACAGGTAGTGCAATGCATTTCAGTTCGAAGCTTTAAGAATCATTTTGATAAACACCTAAGCAAGATGCTGTAATGATTATAATTTATTTTATATTATTTGTTTTTGTTTTGTTATCATTTGTCTGTTTGATTTTCATTTATTATTAGTTATATGTCAATTTATTATTATTTACTATTTACCTGTATGTTTATTATTTGACTATACCTATGCATTTATTTATGTTTTTATTTGTTATTTACATTATTATAGTTTTTATTTATTCATTTATTATTATTATGATTTTTTCACCTCCGACCTAGATATGGACCAAAAGGTCTCCTGTCGGCATGCTCCGCCTTTGTAATGCTTTGCGGCTCAAGGGGGTATGCGAGCGTAGAACGCTGTGTTCTGATTGGCCCGCTGAGACGGCCAATCGTGAAACGCTATACTCGTCAAGGATTTAGCCCTGGTGAAGCTCCCAACCTTACTGTTGATGTTGGGACGAGTAGTGATGTAAGCGGGTTCTATGGATTTTCTGGTCTTCTTATCCATACCTTTGTGTAATACTTCGGCTCGGTTCCATTGTGGAAGGTGTCCAGATTCGTCTACATGCACCAACATTGCTTTGGTGGGCCTGTGGTGCCAGAGGTCGGCCTTATGTTCCCTGATCCTTATGTTAATCCCCCTCTTCGTCTCTCCATAATATGCTTTATCGCATGATGTGCATGGGATCTTATACACGACGCTGTCCTCACTCCCCCTCATCTTGGTTCCGCTTTTTAGTATATCACCGATCTTCGTTCCCGATGTTATCGCTGTTTTTACTTCTGCGTTCCTGAGCATTCTAGTAATGTCTCATATCTTCTCAGAGTTAGGATCCACCCCCCGTATATTATAATCTATTTTATATTATTTGTTTTTGTTTTGTTATCATTTGTCTGTTTGATTTTCATTTATTATTAGTTATATGTCAATCTATCATTAATTACTATTTACCTATTGTTTATTATTTAACTATATATATACATTTATTTATGTATTTTATTTGTTATTTACATTATTATAGTTTTTATTTATTCATTTATTATTATTATGATTTTTTTCGCATCCGACCTAGATATGGACCAAAATGTCTCCTGTCGGCATGCTCCGCCTTTGTAACCGGAAAGATACACATTCCACAAAGCAGACTGGATAGGATTCAAAAACAAACTAAACATAGAAAGAACAAAATATGACAAAGACAGAGAACAACACGTAATAAACAATACATTGACGACAAACTCAACACATGGCACACTATGATACAGCAAGCCAAGGACAAACACATCCCCAAAACAAAACACAAAATTCTACCACACCCTAGACAATCAGATGCAATGAAACTGCTACAATGGCAATACCAACAACTACAAACACGAGCACACAATAACGGCACATGGACACCACAAGCAAAACAAGCACTACGAGATATACAAACCCAACTATGAGAAGAAAACAAACAACTATACAACGAACACTGGAACAATGAAATACGAAAAATGAATCTACAATACAATGACACCAAATGCTTCTGGACACGGATTAAACGACTAACAGGAACACCTACTAACACCACCCTTTACATCATACACAATAACCACAAGGTACACAAAGACAAAGACAAAGAACACATATTCAGACAGTACTGGAGAAACATATTCAGGATCACCCCAGCAGAAAATCCAACATTTGACATGGAACACGAAAGAACAATCACAGCACAAGTACAAGAAATACAAGAAGACATTATCCCTATCAACTTAGCTGACATGAGACGACTCGACCCAGACAACACACTCACAAAACCTTTTACACTAACTAACATCAAACAAATAATAAAAAACTTCAAAGTCAAAACACCTGGACAGTCACAAATAAACAAAATAACACTAACTAACATTCCAGACTCAACACTACAGTTACTCACAGAAATCTTCAATGAAACATTAAGAATGGGGTACTTCCCCGACACATTCAAAAACAGCCACACTAACATTCATACCCAAACATGGAAAAAACCTCACAGACATAAACAACTACAGACCAATATCACTACTCGAAGTCCCAGGGAAAATACTAGAAAAATTCATACTACAAAAACTACTTAAACACTTACATAATAACAACCTATTAAACGAAAACCAATATGGATTCACAAGAAGAGGAACACACACAGCCATAGCCACATTATACGAAACAATAGCCATAAGCCAACGACACAAACATGGATGTAACATAGTATCACGAGACATAACAAATGCATTTGGCAAAATATAGTACACAGGACTTAAATATAAAATACACCAAACACACCTCCCAGGCATACTAACAAGAATACTTTGCAATTACCTCGACAACAGACAAGCACAAATACGAATACACCATTACACAGGACGACCCTTCAACATACACAGTGGAGTCCCCCAAGGAAGCATCCTTTCACCAACACTATTCAACCTCTACACACATGACACCCCCAACCCAACACACGAAGTCACACACGTACAATTTGCAGATGACCTGACACAAATAATCACATACCCAAGCAAAAAAGGTAAAAACATGTTAGCACTAAAAACAAGTAGAACAATAGAAACAATAAACACATATGAACAACAATGGAAAATACAAACACAACAAAGTTTCAATTACTAAACATATCAACACAGAAACAAGCAGAAATATGGATAGGAGACACACAAATACACAAACAAACATAAAAATACTAGGACTAACACTTGGAAACAAGTCTACAAACACACATTAACAACAGGAAACAACAAACAGAAAAAAACACTAAAGACACTAAGACGATTCAGAAACCTAGACACCAAACTAATACTAAGACTATACAAAGTACTCGTGAGACCTCAATTAAAATACATACCAAGAACAACTCTTACATTAAAACCAAGCCAACTCCAAAATTTAGTCAGTACAAAACAAAACACTACGATTCGCCACACACTCCATACCCCCATACCTTAACACAATAAAAGAACTACACACACAACATAAACTCGAACCCCTTAACACAAAACTCTACAGACTAGCATACAGAACATGGAACAGGCTAACAATATTAAATCCAGAATTAGTACAACACAGCGAAGATATAGATACAGAAAACGGACATGACCACAACTGGTGGCCTAGTGTCCCCAATCATTAACGGACCCCTACCTGAACCTAATCAAATCAAATCAAATCAGCCATCCTGAGTCCACTGCTGAACAAAGGCCTCCTTCATAGCATTCCATGATTCACACGACCGTGCCACCCTCTGCCACGTCACTCCCGCAAACCTCTCGATCTCGTCTCTCCACCTTCTGTCTGGTCTCCCTCTTCCACGCTTCCTATCTCGCGGCGTCCATTCAGTAACACACTTGCTCCATCGCTCATCAGTCGTTCGCACCAACTTACCTGCCCAATTCCACTTCCTCTCTTTCACTGCTTCCACAATATCTTTCACTCTAGTCTGCTCTCTCACCCAACTTGCTCTCTTTCGGTCTCTCAGTGTTATTCCCATCATTGATCTCTCCATTCTCCTCTGTGCAGTCCTTAGCTTTGTTTCCATCGCCCTCGTCAGCTTCCAAGTCTCACATCCGTAGATTATTGCTGGTAGAATGCATTGGTTATAAACTTTACGTTTCAAACATAAAGGTAGAGAGCCTCTCAGGATTTTACTATACTTACCAAACATTTTCCAACCAATTGTGATGCGTCTTTTTATCTCATTATCATGATCTTTCGTCACCTTCACCATCTGACTTAAATAATTATACTCTTCAACTTCCTCAAGACTCTCATCATCAATTACAATCTCTTTACTTTGAACTTTCGTGTTGAACATTACTTTGGTTTTACTCTTATTCATCCTCACAAATAGGCTGAGTCAAGTTTTAGATGGAAACCAACCGAGAGAACAGGCAGGCTTTAGAAACGGATATTCAACTCTAGACCATTTGCAGGCGATAAACCAACTAATCGAGAAAACGACAGAATATAATATACCTCTGTGTTTAGCTTTTGTAGATTACGAGAAGGCCTTTGATTCAGTAGAACAAATAGCAATACTAAACTCGCTACGCAAACAAGGTACAAACGAACAGATCGTGAGAGTTTTAGAAACGATTTATTCGAAAGGTACCGCTATAGTTCGACTACATAAAGACACAGAAA
>NC_134787.1:70767492-70774992 GCF_046742065.1 Oratosquilla oratoria | reverse complement strand
CCTGTTGCTTGTACTAAGAGAAAAAATCTACTTTAATTTTGGATAAAGAACCTTTAAACCCTAATTTGAGTTTGCAGATAAAAAAAATACCACCCAAAAAAAAAAAAATAATAATAATAATGAAAAGAACGAAAACAAAACTTGCAAAGTTTTGTGTAAGTATACATGTGTGTGTGTGTGTGTGTGTGTGTGTGTGTGTGTGTGTGTGTGTGTGTGTGTGTGTGTGTGTGTGTGTGTGTGTGTGTGTGTGTGTGTGTGTGTGTGTGTGTGTGTGTGTGTGTGTGTGTGTGTGTATGTGTGTGTGTGTGTGTGTGTGTGTGTGTGTGTGTGTGTGTGTGTGTGTGTGTGTGTGTGTGTGTGTGTGTGTGTGTGTGTGTGTGTGTGTGTGTGTGTGTGTGTGTGTGTGTGTGTGTGTGTGTGTGTGTGTATGTTTACCTAGTTGTATTTTACGGGAAGGGGAGCTTTGCTCGTGGTGTCTCGTATTGTGTGTGTGTGTGTGTGTGTGTGTGTGTGTGTGTGTGTGTGTGTGTGTGTGTGTGTGTGTGTGTGTGTGTGTGTATTTACCTAGTTGTATTTTACGGGAAGGGGAGCTATGCTCGTGGGGTCCCGTCTTCATATCTCATTTTATCTAAACTATTTTTAAATTCATGTATTGTTTTTGCACACACCACTTTCTCATCTAACTTGTTCCAACTGTCTATTACTCTGTGAGGAAAGCTGTTCTTTTTCAAATCTCTTCTATAGCTGTCTTTTTTTATTTTCTTTCCGTGTCCTCTTGTATTTCTGTCATCCCATTTTATCAGCTTCTCTCTATCAGTAATTTCCATGCCTTTCATGATTCTGTAAATAGTTATCAAATCTCCTCTCTCTCTTCTTTTCTCTAGTGTCTGTAGTTCAAGTTTTTGTAGTCTATCTTCATATGATAGTTTCGAGAGTGTAGGTGCCAGTTTTGTAATTGCTCTTTGTATTCTTTCAAGTTTTTTTATACATTTTTTTGTACTTGGTGACCATATCGTTGCTGCATATTCCAATCTTGGTCTTATCAGGGTGATTAGGATTTTCTTCACCATTTCTTCATCCAGGTATGTAAATGCAACTTTGATTGTTCTTATCAAATTATAAGTTTCTCCAAAAATCTTATTTATATGTTTCTCAGGTGACATATTATTCATAACAATGACTCCCAGGTCCTTCTCATTTTCTACTTTTTTTATTCCTTCCTCTCCCAAATTATACGATCCTGTTACTCTGCTTTTGCTTTTTCCAAATTCCATTATACTACACTTTTTTGTATTGAACTCCATCTCCCACTTCCTACTCCATTCCTGTACTTTATATAGATCTCTCTGTAGTGATTCACAATCTTCTTCTGTTTTCACTCTTTTTAGTAGTTTTGCATCATCTGCAAAGAAGCTCATATAGCTTTCAATTCCTTCATCCATATCATTAATATATATAGCAAACATTATTGGGGCCAGTACTGTTCCCTGCGGAACACCGCTTATTACTTCATCCCATTCTGAGTGCTGGTCTCTTATCACTACTCTCATTCTTCTTTCTTGCAAAAAGTCTTCCATCCAATTTAGTAGTTTTCCTTGTATTCCTCCTTCAGTTTCTAATTTCTTAAGCAACTTCTTATGTGGTACTTTGTCAAACGCTTTCTTTAGGTCTAGAAATGCACAGTCCGCCCATCCATCTCTTTCTTGTATTATATCTATTAGCCTTGAATAGAAACATATTAAATTGGTGACACATGATCGTCCTTGTCTGAATCCAAATTGCCATGGGTTTAACACTTTATTTTTTCTAAATATTTTACCCATCTACTTTTGATAATTCTTTCACAAATTTTTGCTATTGTACTTGTTAGAGAGACTGGTCTATAGTTGGTAGGTTCTTCTTTATTTCCTCCTTTATATATAGGTACTATATTTGCTTTTTTCCAATCTTCTGGAACTTTTCCTTCTTTCAAGGAACTGTTTAGTATGCTGTGTATTTTGTCTGCCAGTTCATTCCTGCATTCTTTCAGAATCCAGTTTGCTATTTCATCTGGCCCATGCGATTTTCTGACATCAAGATTACCCAAGTGTGTCAATATTTCATTCTTTGTTACTTCTATTTCTTCCATAGGGGGGACTTTCTCTTTCCACTCAATCTCTTCAGGTTGTATATTTTCCCTTGTAAACACTGATTTAAAATGTTTGTTCATAATTTCTGCCATTTCCATTTCCTCAGTGTATTCAACTCCCCCTTGTCTTAATTTCTCCAAGTCTTGTTTGTTTTTCAGTTTATTGTTTACAAATCTGTAAAATAATTTTGGTTGATCTTTACACTTTTCTATAACATCTTTTTCATATTTTCTCTTTTCCTCTCTGCACTTTTGTACATATTCATTTCTATAACCGGTATATATTTTCCATTTTTCAGGTCTTCTGTCTTTTTTCCATCTGGTCCAGGCTTTGTCTCTTTTGTCTTTTAACTCCCTACAACTTTTGTTGTACCAGCATTTTACATATTCTTTTTCTTGTTTTTGTCTTGGGACATACTTTTCCACTCCTTTTTTGTAAATTTTTGTCAAAATATTCCATTTTTCTTCTACTGATGTTTCTTCTTTGTATACTTCTTCCCAGTTTTCTTGTTGGAAGAATTCTCTTATTTTATCAAAGTTTGTTTTCATACATCATTCTTCCTTTTCTATATTGTTCATTTCTTTTCATATATTTTTCTTCATTAAGTTCCAGTTCAATCAATATGTGGTCACTTTTACCTATTGGTGTTTTATATTCAATCTTGTCCACTATTCTAGGTTCAGATGTAATTATTAAGTCTAGTCTCGATGGTTCTTCTTCATTTCTATACCTAGTGTTCTCCTGTATCCATTGTGTCATTGAATGGTCAGTAATCATCTCAAGTAGAGCATTTCCCCATGAGTCATCACCACTCTTTACTGTCATTTCTTCCCAGCAGATTTCTTTGCAATTAAAGTCGCCCATCATAACTATTCTTCCTCCGTCTTCCATTATTTTATTTAATGCTACCTTTGTGTCCTCTAACATACTTTTATGTTCACTCTCCTCCCATGAGGCTGTTTTCGGAGGCACATAATTGATCACAAATTTTCTGCTCTTCTTATCTCGGTCTTCCACTTCTATCATAATCATCTCTACTGTATTCTTTCCATATATGACGCCTTTCACGTTTATATCCTTCTTAGTCAGGAACATAACTCCACCCCCTTGTTTTTTCTCTCTGTTTTTAATCCAATAATTGTATGCATCATGTCCTACACTGTTGGGTGGTAGTGGGCCTTTTAATTTTGTTTCTACAATTCCCATTATGTCCGGTTCTTTTTCTTTCAAATAATCATTCAGTTCATTCAATCCTGTTATTAATCCATCTATATTTGTGTAAGACGCTCTTAGTTTTCTGCCACTTCCATTGTGTCCCCCCCACCCTCTTTAAATCCCTGGAACATATTCTCGTCACTTTCTACTGTATTGCTCCTCTCTATACTTCTAATCTTTACATTTTTATTAGCCATTTCGTCGTCACTGAGTTGGTCCGGTGGTCGTTTCATGTTGACCTTACGCTTGTCTGCTTGGGCCAAGTCCTCCACTTCCTCATTTCCTTCCATTTCCCCAGCAATCCCTCCCCTTCTCCTCTTTTCCTACTTACCCACTGCCCCACGAGCAATTTCCCCCCCACCCTGTAAATACAAAAAGGCACTTCTCGTTGCGTTGGGATCCACAATCGGCACTTTTCTTCAGAACGTTCTTCAAGCCGTCCGTTCGTTGAAAGTGTGTGTGTGTGTGTGTGTGTGTGTGTGTGTGTGTGTGTGTGTGTGTGTGTGTGTGTGTGTGTGTGTGTGTGTGTGTGTGTGTGTGTGTGTGTGTGTGTGTGTGTGTGTGTGTGTGTGTGTGTGCGAGTGTGTGTATGTGTATTATTTGAGTGTTGCATACATGCGTTTGTATGTGCGTGTTCGTGCCTAAACATAGGAAACGGCCACTAGTCCCATCTTCGCATTTTGTTTTGTTTTCCATGAAGCCACTTGGCGTAAGTGCTATTTTGCAGACTTTAATGCCATTTGACTGTTTCTTTGTCATACGTGTAGAGATACCAAAGAAAAATGGTATCAAAGCTCTCAGAAAGAGTTACTCTACCATGATATGTAATAAATTTTAAGATTCTAAATTCACATTTCAAGTAACGTAAATTTCAACGGTTGTCATTTTTTTTCTCTCATACGGTGCAACTCATGGCGTAACACTTGAAAGAACATACTTTTTTTATTTCCTCTAGAATACGTGAAGACAGCGTCATAGTGATTCAAGCTAACATAAGTATCGACATAGAGAAAGTCTGCAAAGATGTTGTGATGCAAGCGTATTGCAAATGGGGACGACTTGATGTTATAATAAACAATGCATCGATCTTCTTCAGCAAATCACTGGAAGATACAACAGACGAAATATGGGACGAATTCATGAACACAAACGCGAAAGCTCCTTTCTTCCTCACTAAGGTCGGTTGATAACTGTATAAGTTGATGATTTATAATATTTATATCTGGACAGCACAATAAAATGACCTTTAGACAAAGCATTTCTTTAAGAACATACATAGACTTGAACATATTTTGAGAATATCGGTTTGCGCAGCATCTCGGACTGCATTAGGTTACACTTTCTCTATGGGAGCATCTATTTAAGAAGAATTTTAAATGTACGCGTCAGTTCAAAATTTCATTTAAATCTCAGCAGATTATCAATGATTTCCATTACATGAAAAATAATTACTGAGAAATCCTTGCTTTTTTATACGTTTTGTTTTATCCTATCGGTGTTGCAAGCCACAACCATGGCGCAATTCTACATTTCAATGAGACTCTTCTCAAACTTGTTCCTTGCAATCAGAATTTCTCCTCTGCCTTAAAGCCACGACCCAAAGATGCAATGGCAAATCAGTTCATCCATTAAATCTACAGTTCAGGCAAGTTCTTAGGCACGCTTCCGGCCCATCATCGCCGTTTGTAAGCAAATATAAATTGAAATATTAACGGAGGCTGGTCGTTGAATCTGGCCGCTTACATGCAGCTTGCAACTCTCTGTCTACTAGATTTTAAAAAGAGGAATGACCGATGTCATGTTAGATTGAATGATGATGACAGGGGACCATTCTTAATTTAGTTCAGGTTCCAACTTTTTTTCATTTCCTAATGTTGTTGCATTGTGTAACTATCCTAGTATTATTTACAATAGTTTCTCCATCTAAAACATCCCATACTCCACATTATTTTTCCTCAGACCCTCCCCCTTCCAATCTCATTGTCTCTAAGCTCCCACTCATCACCTTGGCATTTACCTACCGTATCACACCATCTATGTACATATTGGACAACTGTGGTGACATTACACAGCCCTGGCAAAGCCCTTGTTCATTCTATTCCTTACCCTAACCCAAGCTCTACTACTAATGTAAAATGAATAAATAAATAAATAAAGAACTGAACTCAACACCGTCACCCTTTTTCTATACATCTGCAACATCTCCCACAATGACTTCCCGTCAACCCTACTTATACTTTCTCCAAATCCATAGAAACCCAAAATACATTCTTGTTTTTTGCCCAAAATTCTCACATATCTTCCTTTTCTAAACCAATATATTTCTTACCAAATTATTCCCTCTGTTATCCTGCTAATCCTCTCAACACCCGCCCATATCACTTTCCACTGAGGCACCCATTAAACCTCATCAGTCAACCCTCCCTTACATTCTACGTGGTATCCATGTAGTGCAGCTGCTTACCAGTTTTCATAAGATTCGGGAGACGGGTAAAACGATAGATATCTACGATATAACACAATACCAGGTTCTAGCTCCTTTGTACACTCTGTGATGTTGTTATTGATAGCGCAGCGGCCTAGCATTCTGATGGACCCCGGATCGAGACTCGCGGCGCCGAGTTTGATTATTATCTGAGACTTCGCTGTAACGAACGATTTGATCCAGTATATGTATATATATATATATATATATATATATATATATATATATATATATATATACATACATACATACATGCATATCAGAAGAGGTCATATTAGATATTTATTTTCTTAACGTTATTGAAGGATGCTAATACAGCAAGTGCCAGGCGATTCTTTTCAGTTTGGGGGCGGATTTGAGACTCATACATTTGCTATTGTGACACCAGATGTCAGGAGTTAAACAACTATGGCTTTGAAGGGCGTCACCGTTGTGAAGGGATTAAAGAGCATTGTAGTCTCAGTCTTTTTATCACAGACCTTCTAATCTTTCGGCCGTCTAAGGTTAACTGCATCTGAATAGAATTGCCTAGCGGCAGCCAGAATAAATGCTATGACGCATACAACAGTTAGATAAGATTTTAACCCCTTTGTCTGTATGAGAGGCTTTCCTGGGCTGATTTAAGTTGCTTTGCTTGTTGGTGGGGAGAATAAAAAAACTATGAAAGGGTCATCCTCTGAGAGAACTTTGATCTCTTTCTTCTCGAAGGAAGCGGCACCCTTTCTGCGAAAGACCCACGGCTGTGTCGTCAACATTGGCGACTCCATGTGCCATCGGTCATACCCAGGTCATCTCGCCTACTCCATCAGCAAGGCCACCATTATGGGAATGACCCGCGCACTGGCGTGCGAACTCGCCCCGGAGGTAAATGGAAAGTAGATCTTTTTGAAAAGTTTTTAAAAAGTGACTAAATAAATGAATGAATGAATAACCAAAGAAACACAAAATAAATAAGTAAATTGATTAATGAATAATAAATAAATGTATATATAAATGAATTGATGAATCATACAAAATGCCCTTTTCATACACCGGCTTGTTGCTGGTCACGTTACAAGACCTTTTCTTATATATATATATATATATATATATATATATATATATATATATATATATATATATATACATATGTATATATATATATACACAAATGTATATATGCACATGCAAATACACACACAATATAGATATACATATATGTATATACATATATATATATATGTATATATATATACACACATATATATATATATACACACACACACATACATATACATATATGTATATATATATACATATATATATATATATATATATATATATATATATATATTTCTCAACTAAAACCACAGTCGGATGAGAGTGTTGAGTGAGCAAAACTATATATTTCGATTGCTAACTGCAATCCTCTTCAGTAGTACAAAGTGGAAGGAGGATGCTATCTTAAATAGCAACCTCTTACAAAGGAAAGGGAACTTGGAAAAGAATAAATGTCACTACCCCAACCCTATGTGACCTGAGGATGACATGAGGTCGGGTCAGGGGGAGGGGAGGAAACTTGTTGACAATTTGTTTGGTGATGAATAATCCTGATATTATATCTGGGGTTCATTGACCCTTGGAAATATTCATCGTGGGTAAATATTCAATTAATGTGGGTTCCACCATTTT
>NC_134787.1:70757492-70762492 GCF_046742065.1 Oratosquilla oratoria | reverse complement strand
AGGCCGCTCAAACCTCACCACGCTACCAAACCACGTGTTACCACTTGTCGAACCCTAATCTATGTTGGACCAATTATCAAGACCAACATAACTGGTGGCAGCGGTGGGATACAACATATCTGAAGCCAACAAGTGGAATCAGCAACCAAATAGCCAGAGCAGCCACCAACACAAACTCATAGGAACGCTGTGCACCCTACCCAGCGAAAGGCACCTCGCTATCACGGTCTGAAGCAGCCAGCGCACCAGCCAGGCACCTCGCCATCACGGTCTGAAGCAGCCCAACGCACCAGCCAGGCACCTCGCCATCACGGTCTGAAGCAGCCTAGCGCACCAGCCAAGCACGTCTCCCTCACGGTCGCACCAGCAGCATCGGTCAGCCATCAAAGGAAGTATCGCCCACCCCTTCTGCCTGCAGCCAAAAACGGAAGTCAAAAACGAACTACCCTCCCCACTCCACTTTCCCCTATTTCTTACTTCTTATATTCTTTCAGATTCACATCACTTCTTCGGTCTCCTCCAAAAACCACCTCCAGAGACCATCCTTCACCAACGCATCACAACCGTCACCACCGTAAGTAGGTACCTCAACTTGCTTTGGGGCTAGGTAGCTCTAAATTGTTGTACGAGTTCCAGTGAAGGCTATCCAGCGATTTTTTTTTTCAAAGCCTTAAAAAGTATGTTGAAGTGATTTTTTTTTTTTTTTTTTTTTTTTTTTTTTTTTTTTTTTTTTTTTTTTGTTTTTCTTTTTTTTTTTTGCGAAATTGAGCTAAGGTGACAAGGTGTGGTGTTACATTTGGCAATGTTGAACTGTTGGCAGATATTGTTGAGAATGTCGTTATTTAATTCAGTGCCGTTGTCTGAGATGAATGTTTTTGGTGTGGTGTATGGGCAGATGACGTTGTTGATAATTGTCTGAACTACACTTTTTGCTGTCTTGTCTGCTAAAGGAGAGAGGATGCAGAACCGAGAGAAATGGTCGATGCATACGAAAAGGTACTGGTTTCCGTTTGAGGTGAGTGGTAGTTTTAGTAAGTCAATGGCAATGGTCTCAAAAGGTCTGGAAGGTGTTGGGTAATTGTGTATTGGTACCTGACCGCTAATGTGACCTTTATGAGTTATGCATGAGTGGCATGCGTCTATGTATGTATGTATGTCTTTGCGCATGGTGGGCCAGAAATACTTTAACCTTGCTTGTGAGAGACACTTGTCTTTTCCGCAGTGTGCTGCTAGAGGAGAATCATGTAGTATTTTGAGAACTTCCGGAACAAGACTTGTGGCGACTACTAGTTGTGTAACTGTGCGGTTTGGTTCGTTTTTGTTTGTGAGTAGTGTGGTGTGGTAGAGAACCTTTTCTATGGGAACGAGGTTGGAGTGCCATCTCACTCCTTGTGTGCACCGGCGTGCATTTCTGCATGCTGGCTAGTATGTGTAGAGGTGGTAGATGCAAATCTAGGAGATTAGTCGTAGATACGCCTTCTAGGGTGTGCAACATTTCTATAACCAGTATATATTTTCCATTTTTCAGGTCTTCTGTATTTTTTTCCATCTTATTCAAGCTTTATCTCTTTTGTCTTTTAACTCCCAACATCTTTTGTTGTACCAACACTTTACATACCCTTTTTCTTGTTTTTGTCTTGGAGCATACTTTTCCACTCCTTTGTAAATTATTGTCAAAATATTCCATTTCTCTTCTACTGTTGTTTACTCCTTGTGTATCCTTTTCCAGTCTGCTTTTTGAAAGAATTATCTAATTTTATAAAAAAAAAAAAAAAAAAATCCATACATGAATCTTCCCTTTTTATATTGTTCGTTTTTTTTTTGTGTATTTTTCCTCATTTAGTTCCAGTTCAACCAATATGGGGTCACTTTTACTTATTGGTGTCTTATATTCAATCTTGTCCACAATTTCGGATTCTGGTGTGATTATTAGGTCCAGTATCGATGGTTTTTCCTCATTCCTATACCTAGTATTCTCTTGTATCCATTGTGTCACTGTATGTTCTATAATCATATCAAGTAGTACATTTCCCTATAGGTCGTCTCCACCCTTCACTGTCGTCTCTTCCCAGCAGATTTCTTTACAATTAAAGTCACCATTATAACTATTCCTCCATCTTCCATTATCTTATCTAGTGTTATCCATGTGTCTTCTAACATATCTTTGTGTTCTCTCTCTTCCCACGAAGCCGTTTTAGGAGGCACAAAATTTACTACAAACTTCCTGCTCTTCCCATCCCTGTCCTCCACTTCCATCATAATCATCTCTACTCTATTCTTTCCATATGTGACATTTCTCACATTTATATCCTTCTTAGTCAGGAACATAACTCCACCCCTTTGTTTTACCTCTCTGTTTCTAATCCAATAATTATATGCACCATGTCCTATATTGTTGGACGGTAGTGGGCCTTCTAATTTTTCTCTACAATTCCCATTATGTCCGTTTTTTGTTTTTTTCAGGTAATCATTCAGTTCGTTCAAGCCTGTTATTAAGCCATCTATGTTTGTGTAAGAAACTTTTAATTTTCTGCTACTTCCATTGTGTTTTCTGTTTCCTTTCCGTTTTTCTCTGCTATGAACCATCTTCTCACTTCCATATCCACTACTCTTCAATAGAATTTCTCTTGTTTGACTCTGTTCTTTTCTCGTTTTTTCCCTTAGATTCCAGTCTTTTTGTTTTCTTATCCTCTCTTTCTTCTTTATTCATTTCTCTTTTTATCCATACCTGTTTATATTGATCACTGTCTGCTAGTTTCCCTGTTTTTGCTAAGATATTCTCTGCTGTCGTTTGTGACTTGAATATGATCTTAATTGGTCTGGTCTTATCTGTATTGTATTTCCCTATTCTATATATTTCTTCAATTTCTTTCCCTGTTTCTTGTCTATCCTCTTGAACTACTTCTAATATCTTGTTTACCTTTTCTTTCTCCTCTTTTACTCTTGTGGTCCTATTTAGATTATGCTTCTCTTCCATCCCTAATATAGTTATACATTTATTTTTGTCCGCTAAGTCTTTTACTATATTCTCCTTTTCTCTTGTCACTTTAATAACTGTATCCTTAGTTCGTTCTTTCATCTGTTGTGTCACTATATCTCTAAATACAATTTTGTTGTTTACTTGGACTTTTCTCCAACCCTGTGCTTCTTTTGCTATGGACTCTTTATTCTCTTTATTATTATTGTTTAATTGCTCATTCTCATCTTTATTATTATTGTTTAATTGCTCATTCTCATCTTTTACTTCTTTTAACTGTCTTTTTAATTATTTTATTTCTTTAGGTTTTGATTCTCCTTCTTTAGTTCGTTCCAGTTTATCAACTCTTTGGGTAACTAGTGTTAATTGGTTAAACCTAACCTCCCATGCTTCGTTCATCTTTTTTTAGTTTCTCCTCTATATTTACTAGTCGGGGAGGTTGTCACCTCCTCTCTCATTAAATTCATAAAAACAGTTATCTTCTCTTTCCATTGAGATGCTATTATCTATATTTCTGCTTTTGACACTTCTGTTTCTATGTTCTCCCTCGTCTGTGTGTTTTGCACCTCTTTTGTTTACACCATTTCTAACATACGGGGCCCGTTCGTCCCCTTCCTCATTTCCTTTTATTTTCCTCAGTAATTTCTCTATTTCTCCACCTTGCCACTACGCCACGAGCTTTCCCCTTCCCTATTAATACAACAAAGGTACTCCCCCGTTCTTGAGCTCAATGAAACCTGAAGTTTTCCTGCAGTTCCAAACTTCCTTGTCTCTTCGACCGACGTGTGTGTATGTGTGTGTGTGTGTGTGTGTGTGTGTGTGTGTGTGTGTGTGTGTGTGTGTGTGTGTGTGTGTGTGTGTGTGTGTGTGTGTGTGTGCGTGTGTGTGTGTGTGTGTGTGTGCGTGCGTGTGTGTGTGTGTGTGTGTGTGTGTGTGTGTGTGTGTGTGTGTGTGTGTGTGTATTGTTATAAACCTCTCTAAAATACCAAAGGTTCACTGGTCTTGTGAAGTTCAGAGGTTCGTAACATCGGAGGGAACCCTTAGACCCTATGTCTATTGCTAGGTTCAAACGGGCAAGAAAACGGATTAAGGTCGCCACCCGGTCGAGGACACCGGGAGAAAAATCAAACCATCTTAACTTTAAAAGAAATATAATTAAATAAATTCAGAAGTATAAAGATTAATACAAGTGAGAGTGACATGAAAATAATATAACAAATAGGATACACGATTATTATCAAACAAACATGATTTTGCATAACAATACACCTGACTTTTGATTAACATACATTACACAAAAGAATCTAGTTCGACAGTTTTAACGGGATTGAACAGACGTAAAACCGGTTCACAGATCACTAAACAGTTTTGAAATATTAAGCTATTCCTAAGCCCCAAATACTACATCACTCCGCGCACACTGAATGCGCATACAAACTAAGTTCTAATTAATCTGGCTAACTGCTATATCAAGGGAAAAGGTACTAACCTCAAGGCAGTCATTTTTTAATCTAACCGGTGGAATCATTACAGGCAGAGCCTGGCCAATCGTATAGACTCGTTCACCTTCACGTGACGAGGCAATACACTCGTAGCTCATTGGATAATACAAGGGGGGCGGGATTTACCTAGCCTGACGAGCCTACATCGTTACCCGGCTACTTTCCTGATTGGATCCGGTCTTTGGTCTGTTTACGCGGGAAATACAAATTAGATATTCTTACGTCACGACCTGTGACGTAACAGAGGCGCATGCGCAATGGATACTTGAACAATCACAATATTATTACAACAAAAAAAATCACAACATTATCATAAACGAAAACCATAGTTACATTAATAAATACATACAATACAGAGTAAAGAAAACAATACCTTACGGTGACATATTCGGTCATAACCAAAGCAGCATAGTACGAACATACGTAACATGAGATATGATATTTCCTCGAAAATAATAACAATTACATACCTGAGATGTATACATCACAGATGTAACTATATATATATATATATATATATA
>NC_134787.1:70599992-70749992 GCF_046742065.1 Oratosquilla oratoria | reverse complement strand
TTTAGGGTGAAATGTCATGGTAGTGGTTGGGAAGTGTGGATTTCCAGAATAAAATCTCAGTGGAGAGTTGATGGTGGCGATGTGTCTAGAAAAAGAGCTAATGATAGCAAATACAATGTTTAGGAAAAAAGTCAAGGATAGATAAACATGGCAGAGGGTGGTGGATAAAAGGGTGGTAGATAGGGTCTTAATGGACTACATAGTGGTAACCAGGAAAATAGTAGGAAGAGTTTTGGGTGTTCTAAGGTGATAAAGCGGGGAAATATCAGATAATTTTTTGGTGGAAGGTAAGTTGAGAGCGGAGAATAGATGGAGAATGAGGAAAAGGATAGAAAGTAGGGGGTGCTTAGAGTAAACTACTTAAATGAAAAAGAAAAGGAAAAGGAGTAAAAGAAGAAACTGAGAGAGGAGTGGGAGGGAGTTAAGGATAGAGTAGAACTAGGAGTGGAAGAGGAATAGGGATGGTTCAAGGGTTGTGAGTGGTGGAATGAGGAAGCAAAGAAGGTTGTGGAAGAGAGGAAGCAAACATTCACAAAGAGGTTACAAAGTAGGACGAGAGAATCATATGAGAGGTACAAAGAAAAGAGAAATAAACAATAAGATAAAGGAGGCAAAGAGGAAAGCAGATATGAAAAGGGATAAGAGTATAACAGTAAACTTTGAAAGTAACAAATGATGTTTTGGAAAGAAATTAAGAGAGGAAGAGGAGGGAAATCAAGTAGAGAAGAAAAGATAAATGGTCAGATGGAGAGATGATAATGGAAGAGACGGTAGTAAAAGGAAGATGGACAGAGTATTTTAGGGAGTTGCTGAATGTGAAGGAGGATAGAGAGAGAAATGTAGTTGAAGTGCGAAACGCAAAGAAAATGACAGTGATGAGTGAGGAAAATGGTGGAGAAATAAGGTAAGATGAGGTAAAAATAGTTAATAAAATGATGAGAGCAGGTAAAGCACCTGGGTTGGATGGGTGTCCTGCGGGGGAGGTACAGTGATGGTAGACTGGCTGGTGAGGCTTTTTAATTTTTGTTTAAAAGAGGGTAGAATAACTGAGGTCTGAAGGAGTGCCTCCATAGTTCCACTTTACAATGGCAAAGGGGATAAGTGTGAGTGTAGTAGTTTCAGAGCGATTATTTTGTTGAGTGTAGTTGGGAAGGCTTGTGGGAGAGTTTTGATTGAGAGGATTAGGAGAGGAGCAGAGGGAGTAGTTGGTGAAGAACAATGTGGGTTTAGGACAGGTAGGGGTTGTGTGGATCAGATTTTTGTGGTAAGGCAGATACGTGAGAAAGCTTTACGAAAAGGTAAGGATGTATTTTGGGCTTTTGTGGATTTGGAAAAGTCTTATAACAGGGTAGACAGGAAGGCACGGTGGAGGTATTGCATATATATGGGATCGGAGGAAATATGTTCAGAGCACTCAAGTTTTTTTTCCGAAAGTAGTAGAGCCTGAGTTACGATTAGAAATGGAGATAATGAGTGGTTTGAGGTAAAAGTGGGACTTCGCCAGGGATGTGTTATGTTGCCTTGGCTGTTCAATTTATACATGGATGGGGTGGTGTGAGAGGTAAACGCAAAGGTAATGGGCCAGGGATTGGAGGAGGTTAAAAGAAACGGAGAAAAGTGGAAAATAAACCAGTTCTTTGCTGACGACACTGCGCTTGTAGCAGGATCAGAGAAGGGTTTAGGGACGTTAATGACAGAGTTTGGGAGGGTTTTGATTAAGAGGATTAGGAGAGGAACAGTGGGAGTAGTTGGTGAAGAACAATGTGGGTTTAGGACAGGTAGGGGTAGTGTGGATCAATTAAAGATAAATCTGGGTAAATGTAAGGTGATGAGATGTACAAGGGGAGAAAGTGACAGCAAGTTGGATGTGAGTATTAAGGGTGAAAGACTGGAGGAAGTGGATAGTTTTAGATACTTGGGTGTGAATGTGGTGGAAAAGGGAGGAGTAAAGGTGGAAGTAGAATATAGATTGAGAGAAACAAGTAGATGCCTTAGGGAATTAAAAAGTGTAATGAGAAATAGACATTTGGAACTGGATGCTAAGAGGATATTGTATGAAAGGGTGATTGTGGCGACAGCCCTGTATGGGGCAGAAAAATGGAACATAAGAGAGGAAGAGAGAAGGAGTTTGAATGTGCTTGAGATGAGATGCCTGAGAAGTATGATAGGGGCTACTAGGCTAGATAAAGTGAGAAACGAGGAGGTGAGGAGGAGAACAGGGATGGAAAGGAAGTTGGGAGATAGGGTTGATGAAAAGGTATTGGGATGGTTTGGTCACGTGGAAAGAATAAGTGAAGAAATATTAGTAAAAGAGCTGTGGAAAGCAGAGGTGGAAGGAGTGAACATGAGGGGCGACCAAGGATGAGATGGATGGATGGGGTAAAAGGGGCATTGGGAAAAAGGAGGATGACTGTTGGGGAAGGAAGGGAGAATACAACATAGGGCTGAATGGAGAATTGTTGTGTATGGATGATGTTGTGATGCATGGAAGGTAGTGGGTGGGTGATGGGGGGAGAGTATGTGTGAATGATATTTTGACATAGCCCGAGGAGATTTCTCCCCATCTTCTCCTTTTCTGCTTGATGGAACGGAGAAGGGGTTCGCCGATTAAATGAAGCGACTTTGCTGTGGATGTGATGCGTCTTTTTACACTGCTTCTGATCCAGGGCAGTGGGCGAGATGTAGGGAAGACCTGTCATCCCGGAGGAGCCAAGAGGGAGTGAGGGTGGTGAATGAGAATGGAGTATGTGGGGATGGAATGGGTGGGAGTGGATTTTATGCCTTTGGTTTTTGGCTACTTCCTTTGTATGGGGGAAATAACCATTGATGTATGTATGTATAATAATAATAATAATAATAATAATAATAATAATAATAATAATAATAATAATAATAATAATAATAATAATAATAATAATAATAATAATAATAATAATAATAATAATAATAATAATAATAATAATAATAATAATAATAATAATAATAATAATAATGATAATAATAATTATTATTATTATTATTATTATTATTATTATTATTATTATTATTATTATTATTATTATTATTATTATTATTATTATTATTATTATTATTATTATTATTATTATTATCCAAATTACCCGCGCGTTGCTGCGAGTTCGTGAATAATCCCTAACCTAACCATACCCCACATAACTTTAACCCTTAACCCTAACCAAAATAATGTTTTTGAATTATAGTTACCCAAGTACCTGGAGTGATAGGGTATCAGAATATATATGGTTATGGGTGTCTATCTCCAAAACCCTAGAAGGGGTTCGTGAACAAACAGACAGACAGACAAATGAAAGATAATTATCCAAGTATCTTGGGTTATAAGTTTTCAGAATATGTATAGTTTTAGGAGTCTATCTGCAAAAACCTAGGAGTTCGTGAATAATCCCTAACCTAACCATACCGTACCTACCTTAACCCTAACCAAAATAAGTTTTATAATCAAATATAGTTATACAAGTACCTGGAGTGATAGGGTATCAGAATATATATGGTTATGGGGGTCTACAAAACCGTAGGAGGAGTTCGTGAACAATCAAACAGACAGACAAATGAAAGATAGTTATCCAAGTATCTTGGGTTATAAGCTTTCAGAATATATATGGTTATAGGGGTCTATCTGCAAAAACCAAGGAGTTCGTGAATAATCTTTAACCTAACCATTGTAGTGGATGGTTAACAGTACATGGTGAATGGTACTCGTCCCTAAAGAGAATTATTGAAACAAACTTTAAATATCTTTGGACTCTGATTCTTATTCTGATTTGCTAGGTAAGACCACCCATTTGCGCGGGATTAGTTTTTGTGGGAGGGGAGTGGCTGGGAAGTGTGGGGTTCCAGGAAAAAAAATCGTAGTGGATAAATGATGGAGGAAATGTGTCTAGAGAGCTGATGATACCAAATAGAGTGTTTAGGAAGAAAGTCAAGCATGGGAGAGGGTGGTGGATGGGAGGGTGGTAGATAGCGTTTTAAGGGACTATATAGTGGTAATCAGGAGAAGAGTAGGAAGAAGTTTGGATGTACATGTTCTTATGGGAGAGAGTGGGGGAATATCAGATAATTTCTTCGTAGAAGGTAAGTTGTGAGAGGAGGACAGATGGAAAAAGAGGAAAAGGACAGAAGGTTGGGAGGTGCTTAAAGTAAAGTACTTAAATGAGAAAGAAAAGGAGGAGTACAAGAAGAAGCTGAGAGAGGAGTGGGAAGGAGCGAAGGATAGAGTAGAATTAGAAGTGGAGGAGGCATGGGAATGATTCAAGGAGGGAGTCACAATATGTGCAAGAATGATGTCTGGAACAAGGAGGATAAGAGGAAATAGAAGGAAGGGTAGTGGGTGGTGGGATGAGGAAGCAAAGAAGATTGTAGAAAAGAAGAAATAAGCATTCACAGATTGGTTACAAAATAGGAAGAATCATATGAGTTACAAAGAAAATAGAAGAGAATTAAAACATAAGGTAAAGGAGGCAAAGAGGAGAGCAGATATGAAATGGGGTGAGAGTATGACAGAAAATTTCGAAAGTAATAAAAAGATGTTTTGGAAAGAAAATAAGAGAGGAAGGGAAGGTGAATCAAGTAGAGAAGGAAAAGTAAAAGATGCAGATGGACAGATGATAATGTTAGAGATGCAGTAAGAAGAAGATGGACTGAGTATTTTAGGGAGTTGCTAAATGTGAATGAAGAATGGGAGGGATAGGTAGATACAGTGGGAAGTGCTAAGAAAATGACAGTGATGAATGAGGAAAATGGAGGAGAAATAAGGAAAGATGAGGTGAAACAGTTATTAAAATGATAAGAGCAGGTAAGGCACCTGGATTGGATGGGTTTCATGCGGAGTGTAAAAAAGGGAGATACAGTGATGATGGACTGGCTGGTGAAGTTGTTTAATGTATGTCTAAAAGAGGGTAGAGTACTGGAGGAATGGAGGAGTGCTTGTATAGTTGTTTTATTGGGGACAAATGTAAGTTTAGTAGTTTCAGAGGGATCATTTTTTTTAGTGTAATTGGGAACGTTTATGGGAGGATTTTGATTGAGAGGATTAGGAGAGGAACAGATGGAGTAATTGGTGAAGAACAATGTAAGTTTAGGACAGGTAGGGGTTGTGTGGATCAGATTTTTGTGGTAAGGCAGATATGTGAAAAAAATTTACGAAAAGGTAAGGATGTTTTTAGGGCCTTTGTGGATTTGGAAAAGGCTTATGACAGATTAGACAGGAGGGCAATGTAGGAGGTGCTGCAGATATATGGGATAGGAGGAAACCTGTTAAGAGCACTCAAGAGTTTTTACGAGAGTAGTAGAGCCTGTGTTAGAATTAGAAATGGAGAGAGTGAGTGGGTTGAGGTAAAGATGGGACTTCGCCAGGGATGTGTTATGTTGCCTTGGCTTTTTAATTTATACATGGGATAGGGTGGTGTGTGAGGTAAACGCAAAGGTAATGGGCCAGGGATTGGAGATGGTTAAAGAAAATGGAGAAAAGCGCATGCTCAACGCATTGTGGCTATGTTCGGCAGCATCTACTGTTGCGAACAGCTCTTCTCCAAAATGAAGTACACGAAGTCTCACCTTCGCTCCCAACTCTCAGACCGCCACTTCAATGACATTCTTCTGTTGTCTACCTCAACCATCGAGCTAGACATGGAAATACTTCTTCATGGCAAACAGCACCAGCAGTCTCATTGATTTGTAGTGTGTTCCATGCAATTTTTGTATAATTTATTAATTGTATTCAATGTATTGTACAAAATAGAGTAATTCTGGGGATTTTGTTTTTCACCCCAGCCAGCGGCCTCCTTCCAAATGTCTCATCTGGCCCTCACTCTAAAAAGGTTGCCCGCCCCTGGTTTAAGTGATCATTTGCCATTCCGCACAGTTTTGAATCATCAGCAAATTTGGAAACAGTAGATTTTAGTTCGTGGTCTATATCATTTACATATACTATGAATAAAAGTGGCCCAAGAATGGAACCCTGAGGAACTCCACTTGTAACATTTTCCATCTAGAAGTTTTGCCACTTAGGACAATTCTCTGTTTTCGATCATTCAACCAATTTGTAGTCCAATTTAATAGGCTACAACTTATTCCGTTTGAAGCTTATTTGATAAGTAGTCTTTCGTGGGGGACGGTATCAAAAGCTTTTGCAAAGTCTAGATATATTCAATCTATATTGTTTCTTTTGTCATTATTCGAGAAAACTGTGTTGTAGAATTCGAGTAAATTAGTCACGCAAGAACGTTTCCGTCTGAATCTATGTTGCTTATCATTTATCAAACAGGTACTTTCTAAATGATGTTCGATAGCATCTCTGAAGATAGTTTCCATCATTTTTCCTATGATTGAAATCAAATTCATAGGCCTGTAGTTATTTGATTTCTTTTTGTCACCTTTTTTTGAATATGGGAGAAACGTTAGTTAGCTTCTATTATCTTGGCACATCTCCGAATATGATGGATTTCTTGAAAATGATTTCTAATGGAACAGCAATTTCATTTTTTATTTCCTTTAATATTCTTAGATCCCAACCATCAGACCCTGGTGTTTTATTAACTTTGAGTTTTTCTATACACCTTTTAATTTTTTTCTTTAGTTATATTTACCGTAGTAAGTTCACCCTAGACTTTTCATAGGTTTCAGCATGGAGTTCACTTTGAGGTGTTTCGTTACAGAGGACATTGAACACATCCTACTCTAAATATCCCCAGACAGCATCATTATTTCCGCTCTGAGTGATCTATCCAATGGGCATTGTTTACTCCCTGGTAGCTGTGGGCCTCCTGTATGAGCTGACAACCAGTGACTTTTCCTTTCCTACTAATTTCAGCCATTGATACAGAAACAATTCTACACCAATACAACACAGATAACAATATGTATTACTGGAAACAATAATTATCATTATAGTATTATAATGTATGTTTGTATGCATGTATTTGTATTTACTTACAATGATTCATCTCTTTTTTCAGACCTTCCTCTCAGGTGTGGCCCTGGGTCGTGTAGGATCCTCTGAGGATGTAGTGGCTATGGCGGATTTTCTTGCCAACCCAACTAATTCCAGTTATGTAACAGGACAATCTTCAATGTGGATGGAGGACTAAGTAGGCAAAATTGATCACATGACCACATAACAACAAGTCTATATTTGAAAATTCATGTGAACAAGTTGTATAGACACGGTAAAGGAAACATGGACTGACGAAACGTCAGGAATAAAAGCTTCACCTCCAGTCCATGTTTCCTTTACCGTGTCTATACAAGTCTATATTTTGTCCATACAGCAGACCTTGCTTCCAGATTCCTTGCAACCTACTCAGAATTATGCACATATGAACTTTTTTTCCAGCATCACATGGTATCAGAGCACTCCTTTGTCCAAATATAATTGCACTAAATAAGGTCTTCCTTTGGTCTATTAAGCACTATCAGGTTTTATGATAACAATATAGTATTTCAATAATTGAATGTATTGTATAATTCATGAAAAGAAGAAATACTAAACTAGTAGATGGATAGATCATGACCTGAATTCTGTTTTTATTTGTTTGGCACTATTATAGTAAAAGTGACCTAATTTAAGCCCTTTGCTTTGACCCAGGGAAACTCCTATTGTTGACACATCTAATAATGCCTGCACATGGAACTCTGTTTCATTGTTATCCTGTTGTGGAATATATCTATACATACATACATACATACATACATATTCCAACAGCTTTGTCCCTCTTACATGGGAGGTAGCCAAAAAACAGAGGCATAAAATCCATTCCCACACATTCTATCCCCACATACTTCACTTACATTAACCCCTTCCCTCCCTCTTATCTTGGCTTCCCCTGGATAATGGGTCATCCCTGCATCTTGCCCACTGCCCTGGGTCAGAGACAATGTACCAAGACACTACATCCACAGCAAGACCACATCGTTTAATCAGCGACCCCCATCTCCGTGTCCTCATGCAGAAATAGAAGAAGGGGAGAAATCCCTTTGATCTGTGTCAAAAATATCATTCAAACATACCCCACATCATCCCCCACCCACTACCTTCCATGCATAACAACATCATCCATACACAAGCATTCTCCGCTCACCCCAATCTTGTCTTCTCACTTCCTTCCACATCAAACATTCCCCTCTTTCCCAATGCCCCTTTTACTCCATCTATCCATCTCATCCTTGGTCGCCTCCTTCATGTTCACTCCTTCCACTCATTCTTTCCATGTATCCAAACCATCCCAATACTCCTTCATCAACCCTATCTCCCAACTCCCTTTCCACCCCCACTCTCCTCCTCACCTTCTCATTTCTCACTCTATCTAGCCAAGTAACCCCTATCATACTTCTCAGGCATTTCGTTTCAAACACATTCAAACTCTTCCTCTCTTATATTCCATATTTCTGTCCCATACAGTGTTGTTGGCACAATCACTCCTTCATACAATCTCCTCTTAGCATCCATTTCCAAATGTCTATTTCTCATTACATTTCTAATCCACCAAGGCACTTACTTCTCTCAATGCCCATTCTATTTCTACCTCCACACACCCCTTTCCCACCATATTCGCACCCAATTATCTAAAACTATCCACGTCCTACAGTCTCTCTCCCTTAATACTCACTTCTAACTTACTGTCACATTCTTCCCTTGTACATCTCATCACCTTACTTTTACCCACATTTATCTTCGACTTCCTTCTTTTGCACACCTTCCCAAATTCTGTCACCAACTTCGTTAATCCCTCCTCTGATCCTGCCACAAGCGCAGTATCGTCAGCAAACAACAACTGGCTTATCTCCCACTTTTCCCAATTTTCTTCAACTATCTCCAATCCCTGGCCCATTACCCTTGCGTTTACTTCTCACACTACCCCATCCATGTGTAAATTGAGCAGCCAAGGAGACATAATGGACCCATGGTGAAGTCCCATCTTAACCTGAAACCACTCACTCTCTCCATTTCTAATTCTAACACCTCTACTACTCTCGTAAAAATTCTTGACTACTCTTAAAAGCTTTCCTCCTATCCCATATATCTACAATACCTCCCACAGTGTCTTCCTGTCTACCCTGTCACAAGCCTTTTCCAAATCCATAAAGGCCCAAAAAACATCCTTACCTTTTCCTAAAAATTTCTCATATAACTGCTTTACCATAAAATTCTCACACACGCAGCCCCTACCTGTCCTAAACCCACACTCTTCCTCACATATTACCCCCTCTATTCTTCTCCTAATCCTCTCAATCAAGACCCTCCCATAAGCCTTCCTAACTACTGATCCATCTCAAATTACTATACTCACATTTGCATTCTTTTCCATTATAAAGTGAAACTATGCAGGCACTCCTCCAGCCCTCCTGCACTCTACCTTCTTTATGACAAACATTAAATAACCTCACCAGCCAGTCTCCCATCACTGTAGTTCCCTTTTTAGACACTCCACAGAGATTGCTGACTGAATATGAACACACCCGCAACTGACCTCCTACTATTTCGAAGAAATTATAGAAGATCCAGCGAGCTACTGTCTTCCAGCCTTAGCTGAGCACAACAGTAAGCACCAGACGTCAGTCTTGTGGTATAAGTAGTTTTGAGGGATATAGGACTTAGTCAATATTTGCCATAAGAAAATCCTATCCTTGGCCAAAACCCCTCTGTCCAGTGCTCCGCCCGTGTGCGCATGCGCAGTTCGAGGAGTATGACGTGTCTTAACGTCATACCCACGTCACTGCAGCCCCATTAGCACCAATTGCCTACATTCTGCCATATTGCTGAGGCAACATGGCTTATTCTGGACCGGCCACCCTCACCGATATTGATGCCGATCTCGCCCTCAGCGAGGACGAGGACATCACTGAGCAACATTGGCCTTCACTGCCAAAGCACGAGCAAAATGTTGGTACCACACCATGGCAGTCACTGCTCCCAGCTACTCAGATCACCACTGCCATCACCACCGCCACTACTGCCAACACTGCCGCCCCAGCCACCGCCGTAGCAGCCACCGCAGCTGCCGCCCCACAGTTCACCTCCCCTAGTTGCCAATACCTCCCCTGCTCTCGCCCCCAGATCTGCTTGTGCTAAACTCATCTTCCGTGAGAACCCGACCGTGGATATAAAACTTTGCCTGCTTGCTAAAATTACCAAGTCATTCAGGATCGATCCGGAGTTAGCTGAGGTAAAAATGTCCGCTGTCACCTCTCGGTATGTGTATATTTCACGCAGATGTACCGAGATCATTGGGAGTGCCACGAAGGGTAATTTCTTATCTTTAAAGCTCGATGTTCAGAACTCGATCGATAGACCACGTAAATTTCCCACGTATCTCGTAACCCGCTATCCTGTCGGCGTTGACCCGTCCCAAGCAAAAACTATTTTGGGCGTATACAGCGTGTGCCGCTTCTACAAACACGGGACACCCATCAACCGCCTTGTTATCGTTTGGAGCCACCCCCAACCGCCGCCTACAGAACATCACTTCAGCTTCCTATATTTCCTTAGTGAGCCTCTTCACACCCGCCTCCGCATCTCCATTTCTTCGAAATATTGTCCCAACTACGTCTCTGATATTTCCACTTTTCTACTAACGTTTTATTTCCAATCATCTGAGAACCTGTACTCTTTCATCGTTGCTTCAACTCATGATTTTTACACCCATTACGTCACAAGGCCACACATCAAGAGATACTGCGAGGTCCATGCTTGAACGCTGGACCGATGTATCCTACAGGCGGAAAAGAAGGCTGGGAGAGATGGTCTTGTCTTTCAAAGGCAGCCAATACCTGCTAATCTCCTCCAGTACCAGACATCTAGAGATATCTTCGTTGCCCTGCATTAGTGTGCCCACACCGAATCGTGGAAAAAATATATCGACAGTATCAACCACCAGACCAGCGTTGGCTCCATGTGGCACCTGATAAAGTCATCAAGAAGAAACCATCGAGTGCTCTCCACCACAGCCCAGCCCAATATGCACAAGACTTACTAAATACTTGGTCTGAACAAGCACAGACAAATAATCTTCCCACCCCCATTCAAGAGGCATTCTCCACCTACAAGAATATCCGCACCCTGCGTCTAATGGCTGCATTATTACGGGCGGATGAAAATGACGACGTGCCCATCACTGAGGACGAACTGTGTCGCGCTCTTGTCATAAGCAAAACAACAGCTCCCGGGGATCATGGCATCACCTATCAAGTCCTCCGCCTGCTCCTTAAAGTCCCTGGCAATCCCTTGCTGCAACTCTATAACCTTTGCTTTAGCAAGGGATATGTACCTCGTGCCTGGACATCTAGTACCATTGTGCCCATCCCCAAACCTGCCACAGACAAGTACAGACCTATTTCACTCACCTCCTGTTTCTGTAAAGTCCTCGAACGTATATTTCTCACCCGACTCATGTTTCGACTACAGGATAAGCTATCACCGCAACTGTATGGTTTCTTACCACAGAGGAGCACACACCACTGCCTGATGGATCTACATGCCCGCCTCTTCCCCCATCAGTGTGATAGCGTTTCTTGATCTCAAGAATACTTTCAATGTAACCAACAGGGAGATTATTCTCGATCAGTTCGTAGAATTTGGCGTCCAAAGCAACCTCCTGAGGCGGATCCGTGACTATCTATCAAACAGGACTTCACGTGTACTATTCCAGTAAACGTGCAGTACCTCCAGGGAATTCGAACTTGGTACTCCACAGGATGGGGTTTTAAGTCCTTTCCTCTTGAACGTCCTGATGCATCACCTGTTATCCCTTCTCCCCCAACATTCCCGGCACAACTGTCACATGCTATGCTGACGATATCTGTGTGCACTCCACCTCTGCTACCGACCTATAGCGCCTCCTCCACTCCTACGAATAGACATCCGCCTGTAGCCTATCCTTTCCCCAGAAAAGAGTCGAGTATTCTCTCCTAGGAGCCCCGGAACACTGCCAGTGTTCACTGCAGGACACAGTGTCATCCCGCCCTGTATACATTACCTGTACCTGGGAGCGCCAGTACGCATCACTCCAGGCATATATGCTCGGCAGCGCATTCACCCCATCATCTAAGATATCCTCCACCGGCTAGAACAGCGTTTTATCCCGTTTAAATGGCTTACCAGCAATGCCACTGAACTATCCATCCCTTTGGCAAGAACCATCTATGTTGCTTTCATTCGGTCAGTCATAGACTATTTCTCCCCAGCCCTTGCTCAACTCTCCAAGACCTCCTTGGTGCCTTTAGAAAGATTCCAGAACAGTGATGCAGTACATTCTTGGATGCCCCACCTCTACCAGAGTAGTAAACATGCAGACCGTAGTAAACATGCAGACCGACTTCAGTTATTGAAAAAATAAATGCTAACATCTTCAGCGTCGAGTGCTTCCACTTACCCCATCTGGTCCCGCACTATTCCCATGTCTTAAGAGCTTCACTTGACCCCGCCCTCCGCTACGCCCCGGCGTCCATACCCTCGTTAACACAGTGTGCGCCACCCTGCAACACCTACGCAATCGAAGTCCTAATAGCCGAAGTTGATCATGGACCACCTCCATGGAGGATTCCACAGCCTCATGTTACGTTCACACCCGTTTCAAAAATAGACCCAACGTCCTCCAGAAACAATTAGCCCTGGAACACATCACCGCAGTGTCCTCCTACGTCCCTGCCGCGCACCATATCTACGTAGACGGGATCTTTACAGCCAGACAGTAGCGCGGGTTGGGCCGTCTACTCACCGGATGTTGAGCCACCCGATGGAGACTGGGTTGGTCGCAGGTTACCCAACTCGTCCAGCTCGACGTACTGCGAACTACAGGCACTCCTGCTAGCTGTTAACCTACTCTTTCAGCGGCAACTGAATGACGTGGTAATGTGTGGCCCCCAGTCCGCTCTACAGGCCATCTCGTCTTTACAACCCATACACCGCCCCCTCATCCATCACATTTTATAACAGCTAGTCATAGCTCAAGAACGCTCTCACCATAAGCTTTCTGTGGATTCCTTCCCACATTGGAATCGCTGCCTATGAAAATGTCTGAACCTCTCAATTAGTTTAACTTGTACTTTGTAACTATGATTGATACATTTTACCTATGTATTACCATTTGATCTTATTTTTCATTGTTATTGTTGCAGGTTCCGTTGAATTACATACCCCCACCTGCGCGTTTGCCACTTCTCGTCTAGACTAGTTTTAATTAGGCTAGCTAGGATCATATGCCCCTTTGTCGTGACTAGTAACTAGCTCACAAGACTATTAGAATTGACTCAACTTCTGCCCAGATGTTGAGTCGCATTCCTCTTGCAACTTAACGATTGGAAAAATGCCCGTCCAAAAACAGCGTATTGCGCTTCATGCTTGTTCCCGCTGGTGTCACTTCGTGGCAGAAGGCACGCCCTCATAGAACACGTCTTCTGAGGACCTTGCAACCTCGCCAGTGAACAAATACCCACGAATGTGAACAAAATATTTCCGTCGTTGGCCATCGCCAAT
Source organism: Oratosquilla oratoria (assembly GCF_046742065.1). Lineage (NCBI taxonomy): Eukaryota > Metazoa > Arthropoda > Malacostraca > Stomatopoda > Squillidae > Oratosquilla > Oratosquilla oratoria. The sequence goes on along the minus strand of NC_134787.1, from coordinate 70,736,488 downwards.
CGCATTGCATTTACTCGTGTTTAGTGTGTCCCCCTTTAAGATACATTTCTCTGCTCCTTCGAAATTACACGCTCGGCTTGAAGGAAAAGTGCGTGGTCCCGGTCGGCGTTCCAAATTTTGGCTTCCAGCTGCAGCTATCCTCCTTCACCAATTTCCCAGTGTATGAGAATTCTCATGCCACTCATCCACCCACTCCTTCCACTGTCCAGGTATTTTGGGATTATATATATATATATATATATATATATATATATATATATATATATATATATATATATGTATATATATATACATATATATATATTACATGTGTATTTACATATATATATATACATGTATATTTACATATATATATATATATATATATATATATATATATATATATATATTATTCATAACATGAATTTATGGTGTAGGGAATGGCTTGGGATTTGAGGGAAAGATAATGGCAGTAAAGTTTTCATTTCATTTGGCAACATGGCTAATGCGACGCTGCCCCAGCTCTGTCCACCACCACGGTAGCTAGCAAACCCCTCTTGTGATGGGGTGATGTGACAACAACATGGACCCCTGAGGTTCTACCCAGCCTTGACCAAAGGAACCCTAAATGCATATACGAGCGTGTGGAATAGACTAAAACAACTGAACTGAAAGCGCCCAGTGTTACCACATTTTTGCGGGAATTTCATATTTCGGTCGAAATTTTTATTCTCCAGAATTTGTCCATCCGTTGCTTCAGTGTCCATAGTTTCTGGCTTCTTCTGTGGACATATATATATATATATATATATATATATATATATATATATATATATATATATATATATATATATATATATACATATATATATATACATGTATATATATAATACATACATATATACATACATATACCAAAGGCTTTTTACCCCTTACACGGGGGGGGTAGCCAAAAAGGAAATGGCATAGAAACCACTCCCACCCATTCCATTCCTTACATACTCCACTCCCCTCCACCCTCCTCCCTAACTCTTATCTTGGCACCTCCTGGATGATGGGTCATCCCTGCATCCTGTCCACTGCCCTGGGTCAGAAGCAGTGTTGCAAGACACAGCACATCCACAGCAAGGCTGCTTCATAAATTTGGCGACCCCCTCTCTCCGTCCCTTCATGCAGAGAAGGAGAAGACGGGGAGAAATCCCTTTGAACTGCGTCAAATTTTTTCTCATACATACTTCCTCACCCCCATCTCCCACCCACTCCCCCTCATGCATCACAGCATCATCCATACACAACCATTCTCCATTCACCACTATCTTCTGTCCTTTCCCGTCCTTCCTCAACAGACATTCATCTCTTTTGTAATGCCCCTTTCACCCCATCCATCCATCTCATCCTAGGATGCCCCCTCATATTCATTCATTCCACCTCTGCCTTCCACACCTCTTTTACTAGTCTTTCTTCACTCATTCTTTTCATGTGTCCAAATCATCCCAATACTCTTTCATCAACCCTATTTCCCAGCTCCCTTTCCACCCTTGTTCTCCTCCTCACCTCCTCATTTCTCACGCTATCTATCCTAGTAACCCCTATCATACTTCTCAGACATTTCATCTCAAACACATTCAAACTCCTCTCTTCCTCTCTCATGTTCCATGTTTCTACCCCGCACAGTGCTGTTGGCACAATCACTCCTTCAAATAACCTCCTCTTAGCATTCATTCCCAGATGTCCATTTCTCATTACACTTTTTAATCCACAAAGGCATTTACTCGCTTCTCTCAATCTACATTCTACCTTCACCCCCACTCCTCCCTTTCCTGCCACATTTGCACCCAAGTATCTAAAACTATCCACTTCCTCCAGTCTCTCACCCTTAATGCTCACTTCCAGCCTGCTGTCACTCTCTCCCCTTGTACATCTCATCACCTTACTTTTGCCCACATTTATCTTCAGCTTCCTTCTTTCACACACCTTCTCAAACTCTGTCACTAACTTCCTCAATCCCTCCTCTGATCCTGCTGCAAGCGCAGTGTCATCAGCAAACAACAACTGGCTTATTTCCCACTTTTCTCCATTTTCTTTAACCAACTCCAACTCCTGACCCACTACCCAGCCCTGGCCAAAGGCTCATATTAAAACACCTATACTATAGGCTATTACAGCAATGTATTATTTGAAAATGTAAAAAATTGCAATGTGCAATTCATGAAAATAAGAAACATTAATTCCGAAACTTACAAAAATAATAAGAATAAATCTAGTGCCTGACGACTTGTATAAAAACTGTTTGTACATTTCACAACCTAAGTTCTTTTTTTAGTTTATTTAGCATTATCAGGCCAAATCATAGCAATATAGTATTTAAAAAAAAATCGCAATACAAATGTGTTATGTCATTTATGAAAAGAGGAAATATGGTTAGGAAACATCTAGAAAAAAAAAAAGGCTTTTGTCTGACAACTCATATGAAAGTCAACTGTACAGTTTATATGGTGCCCCTCCCCTCCCTTGCCTCCTACCATACTTGACACTAGTGGTGGGCAGCTACCGGTGAAATTACCGGTTTTATCGGCAACAAACTTAATGATAGCTTACCGACAAAAATTCTGCTACCGGTAAAGCTTCGTTAACCGGTAAAGCTTCGTTAACCGATAACTCGATAAGCTATACCATAACACTCAGAGAGCGGTAACTTCGGTAAGCACGTCTCGGCTTTGTGTTACTGAGTGACGGTGGTGACAGGCCCAGTGCTCCGCTAATTTTACCGGTTAAACTTTTATCATTAAGCAAGTATGTACCTCTAAGGTCTCGGTAAATTTTTATCATTAAAACCGTTTTTTTCGGCACTCTTTTTTATTTCTCAATAGAATTAATGTTATTTCTGTGATCAGCATACGAAACTGTATTAATTGTGAAAGTTTCATAAAAAAAATTCCGCGTGTCGCCAAACGAAGACCCATATATTATATACTTGCTTAATGGTAAAAGTTTCACCGGTAAAATTAGCGGGTCACTGGCCCCGTCACTACCGTCACTCATTACCACCAAGCCGAGACGTGCTTACCGCTCTCTGAATGTTATGGTATAGCTTATCGAGTTATCGGTTAACGAAGCTTTAACGGTAGCAGAATGTTTGCCGGTAAGCTATCGTTAAGGTTGTTGGATAAAACCTATAACTTTACCGGTAGCTGCCTACCACTACCACCTCCAAACATGAACCCATGCATGCAGACACGCGAACGAAAATGTATACACCACACCCACCCTCAGACACCCTCCATTCACTTACTCGCGCGGTAGATAGCAGACTATAGTAGCACCAATTGAAGTATGACCTTTTCCCTTTACAATGACATAACAATAAAAACAATATATAAAATAGAACCAGCGATATAGCTTATTAAAGGACAAAAACATTGATTTTTCGAACTCAACTTGAACTTGTGACGTCACTAGTACCTCACGAGTCTTTTACCGGTAAACTGTCGGTAATTTCGGTAACTGTATTGTTGTTCACCAATAATTTCGATATTGAAATTAGCGATATTTGTCCAGCACTACTTGATACCCTACTGTCCATACTCCCAAACTCCAACTCACTTTTTCCTTTTAGCTTCATTTCACTCATTGCAAACACATACATATTTCTTCTTTCAAACATAATTCCAATTTCTTCCCTTGTACTTTCACTTGTAACACATCCATGCATATTCAAAGAATATCAGGAAAATTGAGAGAATCAAGAGATCAACTACTAAGATGGCCTCAACACTATTAAAGATGTCATACAAAGAAAGACTGTCAAAAATAGAGCTACTGACTCTGGAACAAAGAAGAGAAAGAGGTGACTTGTTAATTATCTACAGAATTATGAGGGGTGTAGAAGTTCTGGATAGAGATGATTTACTAAATTGGGATAAGAGAAACACAAGAGGACATGGAAGATGCCCCAACACTATTAAATATGTCATACAAAGAAAGACTGTCAAAACTAGAACTACTGACTCTGGAACAAAGAAGAGAAAGAGATGACTTGTTAATTATCTACAGAATTATGAGGGGTGTAGAAGTCCTTGATAGAGATGACTTACTAAATTGGGATAAGAGAAACACAAGACATGGAAAGAAACTCAAAAGGACAGTTATAGTAGAGACCTAAAAAAACAGCTTTCCCCATAGTGTGGTGGATGTATGGAACTTAGTAGAAGAAACAATAATGTGTGCAAAAATAATGCAAGAATTTAAGAGCATATTTGATATGGTGAGATACAGAGACGGGACACCACACACATAGAGATATGGTAGCAGGATTCTTTTCTCCTCCCACCACTGAGGGATCAGAGAAGAACGAGGTAGTCACAAAAATGATAGAGAAGGGGTTCAATGGGACAGCATAATGGAGGAATAGTATTTAATCAATTCTTTGTGAGTAAAAATTTCAATCTAAAATAAAAATATAATGACACACAGGAAACCCACAGTCAGAGAAAATAAACTTCGAATAAAGAAGAATCCTATATTTCGGCCATCAACTGTAGCCCTCTTCAGGAAAGTACACAAGACAGAGTACATAGGGGACTTATAAGCTACAGAGATGAGAAGGGATGTGGACAGATGACCTCACTCAGGCGCGGGGCAAACTGGGGTGGCGGAGGAGGGAGGGGGTGAGGAGAGGGGGGACTGTAAGGTCCGTACCAATTTGCTAACTGCTGCGCGTGAAATGATGTCAGGAGTCCACTGCCCTTTAGAAATATTAATATTAGGGCATTCCTCAATTAATGCTGATTCGACTTCAGGAGGAAAATAGTCGAATCAGCATTAATTGAGGAATGACCTAATATTAATATTTCTAAAGGGCAGTGGACTCCTGACATCATTTTGGTTGATCTTTACATTTTTCTATGACATCTTTTTCATATTTTCTCTTTTCCCCTCTGCACGCTTGTACATATTCATTTCTATAACAGGTATATATTTTCCATTTTTCAGGTCTTTTGTATTTTTTCCATTTGGTCCAAGCTTTGTCTCTTTTGTCTTTTAACTCCCTACAACTTTTGTTGTACCAGCACTTTACATATTCTTTTTCTTGTTTTTGTCTTGGGACATACTTTTCCACTCCTTTTCTATAAATTTTTGTCAAAATATTCCATTTCTCTTCCACTGTTGTTTCATCTTTGTATATTCCTTCCCAGTTTTCTTTTTGAAAGAATTCTCTTATTTTATCAAAGTTTGTTTTTTCATACATCATTCTTCCTTTTCTATATTGTTCATTTCTTTTCATGTATTTTTCCTCATTTAGTTCCATTTCAATCAATATGTGGTCACTTTTACTTATTGGTGTTTTATATTCAATCTTGTCCACTATTCTAGGTTCAGATGTGATTATTAAGTCTAGTCTCGATAGTTCTTCTTCATTTCTATACCTAGTGTTCTCCTGTATCCACTGTGTCATTGTATGGTCAATAATTAATCATCTCGAGTAGAACATTTCCCCATGAGCCGTCTCCACCCTTTACTGTCATCTCTTACCAGCAGCTTCTTTGCAATTAAAGTTGCCTATCATAACTATTCTTCCTCCATCTTCCATTATCTTATTTAATGTTATCCTTGTGTCCTCTAACATACTTTTATGTTCACTCTCTTCCCACGAGGCTGTTTTTGGAGGCACATGATTTATCACAAACTTTCTGTTCTTCTTATCTCTGTCTTCCACTTCGATCATAATCATCTCTACTGTATTCTTTCCATATGTGACACACCTCACGTTTATATCCTTCTTAGTCAGGAACATAACTCCACCCTCTTGCTTTGTCTCTCTGTTTCTAATCCAATAATTATATGCATCATGTCCTACACTGTTGGGTGGTAGTGGACCTTTTAATTTCGTTTCTACAATTCCCATTATGTCCGGTTCTTTTTCCTTCAGATAATCATTCAGCTCATTCAATCCTGTTATTAATCCATCTATATTTGTGTAAGACACTCTTAGTTTTCTGCCACTTCCATTGTATTCTCTGTTTCCCTTTTGTTTTTCTCTAGTGTGTCGTATTTCCTTACTTTCATATTCACTGCTCTCCAATAGAATTTCTCTTTTTCTGACTGTTCTCATCTCGTTTTTTTCCTTAGCTTCATGTCTTTTCATTTTTTCTTCCTCTCTTTCCTCTTTATTCATTTCTCTTTTTATCCATACCTTTTTATATTGTTCACTTGCTGCTAGTTTCCCTGTTTTTGTTAAGATATTCTCTGCCGTCGTTTGTGACCTGAATTTAATCTTAATTGGTCTGGTCTTATCTGTACTATACTTTCCGAGCCTAAACATCTCTTCAATTTGTTTCATGATTTCAGGTTCATCTTCCTGAACTAATTCTAGTAAACTGCTTATGTGAGGTGGTGTAGGTGTAAAATGCAAGTAGTGTAGATGAGGTGTTTGGGGATCATACTATGAAGTTATAAAATGCCTACAGATCAGAATGAACCATGAATGGACTATGATGCAAATGGGACTGGAGCAAAGTTTAGTGGTCTAAAGTAGGTATACTGGTCATGATAAAAGAATGGTTGAAATTATGGTAGATATCCTCAGAAGACAGATTTTGTCAGGTTAGGTTTGGTGTGGCTAGGTTGTATACCTTGATGATTATCATTCTAATTTCAGTGTATGTTAGTAATGATAAAACAGTATTCAACATATTCAATTTATTTTCATTATCTTATAGTATACAATTCTTGTACCTGAGATAAACTGCATTTATCTATATAGCTATATACCAGGAGTTTTTCCTCTTTACCAAGTCAAAGGTATGCGTCCACCCCCACGCATTGCACTCCCCTCCAACACACTGCCCTCCCTCTCATCTTAGTTCCTCATGGATGACAGGTCATCCCTGTATCCCACCTACGGCCCTGGATCAGAAGCAATGTAACAAGACACAGTACATCCACAACAAGGCCACTTCACTTAATCAATGACCCCCCCTCTGTCCCCTCATGCAGAAAAGGAGAAGACAGGGAGAAATCCCTTCAGGCTGCATCAAAATATCATTCACACATAAGCACTCCTCAACCCTCAATCCCCCAACCCTCCCTTGCATAACAGTATCATCTACACACGGCTACTCGCCACTCATCCCTATTTCTTACCTTCTCCCTTCCTTGCTTATCAGACATTCCCCTCTTTCTCAATGCCCCCTTCACCCCATCTATCCATCTCATCCTCTGTCATCCCTTCAAATTCACTCCTTCTACTTTTGCCACACACCTCTTTTAAAAATCTTTCTTCACTCATTCTTTCCAGGTCTCTAAACTCTTTCATCAGCCCTATCTGTCATCTCCTTTCCTACTCCTACTCTCCTCCTCACCTTGTATTTCACTCTATCCAACTTAGTAACCCTTACCATACTTCTCAGACATTTCATCTCAAACATATTCAAAATTTTCCTCTTTACCTTTCTTAAATTCATACAGAGCCATCAGCACAATCACCCTTTCATACAATCTTTACTTTGTACCCATTCCCAGATGCCTATTTCTCATTGCATTTTTTAATCCCCTAAAGCATTAACTTGTTTCTCTCAATCTACAATTTACCTCTACCTCCACTCCTCCCTTTCCTGCCACATGCAATCCCAAATACCTAAAGCTATCCAATTCCTCTAGCCTCTCTCTTTTAAGACTTACTTCCAACTCACTGCCATCCTCTCCCCTTGTAAATCTGATCGCCTTGCTTTTTCTTACATTTACCTTAAACTTTCTCCTATCACATTCCTTTCCTAACTCTGTCACTAAATCCCTTAATTCCCCATCTGACCCTGCCACAAGGGCAGAGTCAACAGCAAACATAAACTGGATCACCTCCCACTTTTCTCTATCATTATCCATCTCCAGTCTCCTGCCCATTACCCTCACCTTTACCTCCTGCATCACCAATTCCTCCATGAATGCACTGAACAGCCACAGTGACATGACACATCCCTGACAGTCCCACTTTTAACTCAAACCAGTTGCCCTCTCCATTTCCCATTCTTACACAGGCTCTACTACTCTTTTAAAAAATTGTTACTGCCCTTAACAGCTTTCCCCCATCCCATATATCAGCAAAACCTCACACAGTGCCTTTCTGTCTAACCTGTCATGAGCCTTTTCCAAATCCATAAAAGCACAAAAAACATCCTTACCTTTTCCTAAAATTTTCTCACATATTTGCCTTACCACAAAAATCTGATCCACATAATCCCTGCATTTCCCACATGGTCCCTTACCAATTACTGCCTCTGTACCTCTCCTAATCCTCTCAATTAAAACCCCACTAGCCTTCCCAACTACACTCAAGAACCTAATCCCTCTGAAACTACTACACTCATATTTGTTCCCTTCTCCTTTCAAAAGTGGAACTATGCAGGCACTCCTCTAGTCCTCTGGCACTCTACCCTACCTTACACATTAAACAACCTCACTAGCCAGTCCACTATTACTGTACCTCCCTACTTCAGACACTCTGTATGACATCCATCTAACCAAGGTGCCTTACCTGCTCTCATAATTTTCAGAGTTACTTGCAACTTGTCTTTTCTTATTTTTTCTCCATATTCCTCTCCTGTCACCATATTTTTCTAAGTGCCTCCCACTGCTACCACCAATCCCTCCATATTCTCCTCCACATTCAACAGCTCTCTAAAATATATCACCCATCTACCCATCTTCCCCTTACCACCTCCTTTTCCATTACAATCACCTCACCTTCCTCTCTTAATTTCCTTCTAAAACATCTTTTTATTTCTTTCAAAATCTTCTGTCATACTCCTCCCTTATTTTACATCTGTTCTCCTTTTTGCATCCTTTATCTTTTGTTTTGCTTCTCTTCTTTTTTCTTTATATCTCTCATATTTTTCTCTTGTCCTACTTAGCAACCAGTCTGTGAATGTTTGCTTCTTCTCTTCTACTTCCTTTTTTCATTTCATCATCCCATCACTCACTACCCTTCCTTCTATTCCCTCTCAACCTCCTCGTTCCACATACCATCTTTGCACATCTTGTCGCTTCCTCTTTGAAACATCCCCATTCCTCTTCCACTCCTACTTCTAATCTATCCTTCACCACCTCCCAAACTTCTCTTAGCTTCTCTTTGTACTCCTGCTCCTTTTTCTTCTTATCTAAAGAGGTTGCTCTATGCACCTCTTTACCCTTTTCCTCTTTCTCTACCTACCCTCCACTCTCAACTTACCTTCCACCAAAAAATTATCTGATACTCCCTGCTCTCTCCCCTATGAACATGGACATCCAGAACTCTTCCTACTCTTTTCCTGGATACAACTACATAATCCATTAATGCCTTATCAACCACCCTTCCTTCCACCACCCTCTCCCATGCATACTTATGTTTGATTTTTTTCCTAAACTCTGTGTTAGCTATCATCAACTCTCTAAACACATCACCATTAACTCTCCACTATGATTTTTACCAGGCACTCCACACTTCCCAACAACTCCATCTATTGGTTCATCCTCTACTCTAGCATTGAGATCTCCCAATACCACTACATTGACATTCATCCCAAAGCTATCTACACATTTAAATCTGATAAAAAAGCATCTCTTTCTTCTACACAACTTCTGACTACTAGACCCATATATGCTTACAAAGACCCACATATCCCTTTCCAGTTTCACCTTCATCCATATTAACCTTGAAGAAATCTCCTTCCACTCCACCACATGCTTATCTATCTCCTCACTTATTGGTAGTGCTACCCCTTCCCTTCCTCATCCTCTCCTCACTCCCAATGCCCTTCCCACTATACTCCCAAACTCAAAATCACCCCTCCCTTTCAACTTAGTTTCACTTCATGCCAACACATCCATCTTCCTTCTCATAAACATATTGCTCATTTCTTCCCTTTTACTCTCATCTGTACCACACCCACACACATTAAACGAACCAAACCTTAGGGTTCTGGTTGAAAAACTCCTCACAGACCCTCTTATGCCTTGACTTTTCATATTAATGTACCCATAGGGTTACAGAGAGCATGATGCCTAGATCCAAACTTCACCATATTTTAGCTGCCTTTACAACCTGAGTGGGAAGGCTCAGTGGCAGTATTCTTTTTCTCCATATCACAGGGGAAAGGCAAAAATGGAAATATATACTCAAAGAAGTGGTACAAGACAGTATTAAGAAGGGGAGAGGATGGGACAGTATAATAGACAATCACAGTACGATAAAGTAGCATCATTTCTCTATACTTAGAGATTTCTTCATACATGGACAAAAATGATGTGAGGCTCCAGTACATAGGAGCACCCCATATAATCCCTAAAGTATCAATTGCATGCTACTGCACAATTTATACCACACAATAACATGAAGCCAATACTAATGTATAAATGTGTTGGTAGACCACATCCAGAAGTAGCATCAAAGCAGTACATCTCATTGTTAATAATCTGCACATCCATTCTTGTGGATAATATAATACTAATGAGATGAAGTCATTAGGGTGGTAAAGGAGGGGTCAAAGGAGTGCAGTACAATAAGATGAAAAAAAAATCTTGATGTTTTATTACACTAATAAAATGTCATCATATTCTTAAAAAAAGAGATACTATCTAAATAGCAAATGGCTTCTTTCCCCTTACAAGGGAGGTAGCCAGGCAAGACACGCACTCCCCACCCACCCATCCCACTCCCATCCATCACCCTACTGGTTCCCTTTTATCTTTGTTTCTTGTGGAAGAAGGGTCATCCCTGTACCCTGTACACTGCCTGGTTCAGAAGCAATGCAGCAAGACACAGCACACCCACAGCAGGGCTAGCCATTTCAATTACACAGCAACCCTCACTCTTTGTTCCCTTATGCAAAAACAGAGAAAAAGAGAAATCATTTCAGGCTGCATCAATCTATAGTCCATTCCCAATCATTCTCCACTCACACCTATCTCTTGCCTCCTCCTTTCCCTGCTCAACAGACATTCTCCCTTTACTCAAGGCCCCCTTCACCCCAACTATCCATATCATTCTCAGTCTTCCCATCTCAAGTTCACTCCACCTACCTCTAACTTCCACACTTTTTTTGATACTATTTTTTTTCACTCATTCATTCTATGTGCTCAAATTATCTCAATATTTTTTCATCAATCCTATCTGCTGGCTCCCTTTTCACCCATACTGTTCTCTTCTCTTTGTCCATCCTTGTAACACCCACCATACTCAAGCACATTTGAATTTCTCCTTTCTTTCTTAAATTCTAAGTCTCCCCCCAAATACAGTGTCATAGGCACAATCACCCCTTCAGTCTTCTTTACACAGCCATCCCCATATACCTATTACTCATGACACCTCATTCCCTGCCCCCCCAAGACATTTACTTGCTTCCTTCACTCTATAGTTTGCCTCCACCACTATTCCTCCAATTCCTGCTACATGTGGCCCATAATATTTAAAACTATCCACTTCCACTACGACTTACCTCCAACTTACTGCTGCCCACCTTGTACATCTTATACTTTCAATTTCCTCCTATCACATATCTTCCCAAACTCTGTTACTAACTGCCCCAAACCTTCCTCTGACCCAGCAACAAGTGCAGTGTCATCAGCAAACAACAACTGGCTTACTTTCCACTTTCCTCCAGTCTCTCTAAACATCTCCAATCCCATGCCCATCACCCTTACATCTAGCTCTCATACTGCATCATCCATGTATACATTGAACAGCCATGGTGACATAACACAGCCCTGGTACAGCCCTGCCTTCACCTCAAACCATTTACTCTCACCATCCCCAACCCAGACACAAACTCTACAACTCATGTAAAAGCTTTAGACTACTCAACATTTTTCCCCCTATCTCATATATCTCCAATATTTCCCACAGCTCCTTTCTGTATACCCTGTTGTAGGAGTTTTTACTGTGAGAGCTGGCAATTACGAACCACGCTCGTAGATGCTACCCCAAGCACGGGTAGTTAGTTACCTGCCAAGAGCCCTACTGTAAGCAGGCTTAAATAAAACTCTAACATGGCGCAGTAGTGATCCTTCCTACGCATCTGCGATGACCACCCCGAGACGCCCTAGGCTCCTTGCCGCATCAGGTAGACGGAGGGAAGGAGGAGGCTTCCTAGCACAGGCTCAGACGCTCTTACTGTCCCAACAGGGAGCCATAGCGGCTTTACAGCGAGACATGGCGGCGATGGGGACACCAAGCCGCAAGGCCCTTAGCACAGCTGGGTTGGAGAAGTGCGACCTGGACATGACTGCAGCCGACTTCAGGTCGTGGCGTCGGTCCTTGGAGAATTGGATCGAGCTCAACACTGTCAGCGACGGTGACGCCGCGCGCTACATGCTGCTTTTATGTGCCCCAAGACTGCAAAAGGCGCTCGACGCCAGGTTCCCCAAGGCTCGTTGGGACACCCTTCCCGCTGCCGAGGCCCTGGAGAACGTAAGCAAGTTAGTGTTGCGTGCGGCGAACCAGGCAGTACAGTGGTCGGACTTCTTTAGTGTCAAGCAGGCCTTGGGGGAGTCAGTGGGCGATTACTTCACGAAGTGTTCCCAGATGATGTTAGATTGTGCTTTTCAGTGCCCAAGCTGTGACGCGAGTTTAAGTGAATATATGTTAGTGCGGAAGCTCATTGCTGGGTTGCGTGAACCAACCCTAAGACGCGAGGTGTTACAGTCATACGCCCAATTCAAAGACGTCGACAGCCTCAGATCTTTCTGTGTGGCATTTGAAGCGGCTCAGAGGGACGCGCATGATTTCCCGCCAAACCGCCATCCCGAGGCTGTCGCTGGTGACGTCATGCACGACGCCGCGAGTGACGACGACGTTATCGCTGCTGCTGGTCTCGGGAAAGCCCGCCACCGCCCTTGTTGGCTCTGCGGTGACCCACACCAGCCCGGTAGGGTAGCTTGCCCGGCAGCAAACGCCACGTGTCTTGCTTGTGGAAAGCTGGGCCACTTCCAGAAAGTGTGCAAAGGGGGAAAGAAGCCTACGAAGAAGGACGCGGTGGCCAGTGCTGTGGTAGCGACCGCCGGGGTGATGAGCCAGCCACGGCTTCAGGTCATCGTCTCCGGGCCGGAGGGCGACACACAGCACTCCACCACAGCCATCGCAGATACAGGCGCGCAGGTATGTGTAGCGGGACCCAAGCTGTTGAAAGCTCTGGGCCTCTCGCCCAGGCAACTTAAGGGACGCACTGGCCTGCGCGACCTCGCCAACATTAACCTACCAACCTTGGGAACCATAACCTGCCACTTTAGCATCCCTGGCCGCTCCACCCAGCAGGAGGTGTACTTCGTACGGTCTGTGCGGCAGGTCTATCTGTCTCTCGCCGCCTGCAAGGATCTGGGCCTGGTACACGAAGGCTTTCCGCACCCGCCACTACCGACCATAGCGAGCGTGGGCGGGGGGAGCAGCGACAGCCCGGGTCCGCCACCCAGACCAGCAACCATGCCTTTCCCTCCTCTCGAGGAAAACGTGCCGAGGCTACAGGAATGGCTGCTCGGCCATTTCTCGACGTCGTCCTTCGACACCGACCGGTACCCGCTGCCGATCATGGCGGGGCCCTTTATCATATCCACCTGTCACCCGACGCTGTCCCATATGCCTGACACACTCCCGCCCCCGTCCCGAAACACTGGGAAACGGAGGTCAAGCGACAGCTGGATGAGGACGTCCAGAGAGGCGTAATCCGTCCTGTCCCCGCGGGAGAAGCCACAGAGTGGTGTGTCAGGATGGTCGTGGTGGCGAAAACGTCTGGCAAGCCGCGCCGCACGGTCGACTTCCAGAAACTCAACGCATGCTGCCTACGGAAGACTCACCACACCCCTGCCCCGTTTGACATGGCCTCTGGAGTCCCGGCACACTCCTACAAAACCGTGGCAGACGCGCACTGGGGGTTCCACCAGGTGAAACTGGACGAGGAGAGCAGGCGCCTCACTACGCTTATCACACCGTTGGGCAGGTACCAGTATTGCCGGACGCCCATGGGACACTGCGCAGCGGGGGATGCATACACCAAAAGATTCGACGACGCCATCATCGACCTGCCGCGGAAATACAAGTGCGTGGACGACACACTCCTCTATGACGCAGGCATAGAGGAAGCCTTCTGGCACGCCTACGACTTTTTGGAAGTATGTGCCAAGGCTGGAGTGACACTAAAGCCGGAGAAATTTCGCTTCTGCCAGAGGAAGGTCGACTTCGTTGGCTACCACTTGGATTGGGACACATACGAACCGACTACAGAGCGCCTTACTGCCATCAGGGACTTTTGAGATGCCAGAAAAACCGTCCATCACAAACGTGCGCTCCTGGTTTGGCTTTGTGAACCAACTGGCGCCCTTCCTGGCCACTGCCCCTCTTATGGCGCCCTTCAGGGATCTGCTGAAGAAACCAGAAGGTAAGGTCGTCTACTGGGACGAGTGTCTCCAGAATAGTTTCACACAGGCCGAAGAGATCATCTGTCAGCTAGCCAAACAGGGATTAGCATACTACGACATGACCCGACCTACCATCGCCATCACGGACTGGTGCAAGAACGGCATCGGGTTTGTGGTGATGCAGCAGTACTGCTCATACCCGCCAGCCACTGTTCCACGCTGCTGCAAGGGAGGCTGCCGCCTAGCATTATGCGGTAGCCGGCACCTTACCCCGGCCAAGTCGGGATATGCACCGGTGGAGGGGGAGGCTTTGGCAGTAGCGTGGTGCCTGCGTAAAGCCCGGCTTTTCCTCCTGGGGTGCCCTAACCTGGTTATCGCCACAGACCACCGGCCCCTAGTTAGTCTCTTTGGCGACAAGGCCCTCAAGGACATCACCAACCCACGGCTGTTCCGTCTGAAGGAGCAGACCCTGCAGTACAGTTTCACCATGCGCTTTCTGCCGGGGAGACACAACGCGGCAGCCGACTTCCTATCCAGGTATCCCGTGGCCAAGTCTAATCCGGACGAGATGGATGAAGAACAAGACGTCGCTATCGCCGCAGCCATGTCAGCAGCTACTGTAGCCGCCCTTGACCTGAGTGGGTGCGCCACCATCGACGAAGAAATGGTGCTGCAAACGGCCCTTGAGGACCACACCTACCAGTCACTGGTGTCAAGAGTGAGCAGCGGCGACTGGGAGTCCCACAGGTCACGGGAGCCTGCCTGCCTGCGGCCCTTCTACTGTGTACGAGACAGACTGGCAGTGTCCCGTGGCCTAGTCACCTGTACCTATGATCAAGGATGTGTGCGGCTTGTCATCCCTGAGGCTCTGCGACAACGAGTGGCAGCTAGCCTTCACGCCAGCCATCAGGGCCTCGACTCCATGCTAAGAAGGGCCAGACAGACGGTGTACTGGCCTGGAATGGAGGGTAACCTGCAGCATCACAGGGCCACATGTAACTCCTGAAACGCCAACACACTGTCACAACCACCTGAGCCCCTCATTCTCACCCAACCCCCGATTACCCCTTTCAGCAGACGGTGGCAGACCTATTCCAGCTGGCAGGTCAAACATACCTAGTCTATGCTGACTGACTCACTGGTTGGGTAGAGATTGCGCACCTACCCTCGGGTGCCACGTCCAGCGAAATCATGAAGCACCTGAGGCACTACTTCACCAGATGGGGGGGCCCAGAACAACTCTCTACTGACGGAGGTACAAACCTATTGAGTGGGAAAATGACCGCTTTCCTCAGGAGATGGGGTGTCATGACCTGCTTCTCCTCCACTCAGTACCCTCAGTCCAACAGCCGAGCCGAGGCCACCGTGAAGACAGCCAAGAGGATTCTGCAAGACAACACAGGGACCAGCGGCATCCTGGACAACGACAAGGTGTCGCTTGCTCTCCTCCAATACCTCAACACCCCGCTACGGAAAGGAAACGCATCCCCCGCACAATTGACAACTGGCAGACAGCTACGTGATGGAGTCCCCACGGCCAAACAGAACTACAGAGTCAATTGTGAGTGGCAGCAGACCCTGGAGGAGAGGGAGACTAAGATGGCGCAACACCATGTAGAGATACGACAGAAGAGCACGGGCCAGCAACGTCAACGTCGCCGCCTGCAGCCGGGAGCCCATGTGTGGGTTCAGGACCAGACTACTAAGGCATGGAGCAAGTCTGGCACTGTAGTCGAAGTCCACCCACACCGCCTGTATGCAGTGAGGATGGACGGAAGCGGTCGCATCTCACTGCGCACCCGTGGCCACTTGAGAATGGCCGTGCCACCACAGGGGCCATTATCCCCCGGGGGTTCACCCAAGCCGCAACCACCGAACCCAGGGGACGCCTCTGCCTGCTTCCCTGAGAAGGGAACGTCCTCAGAAGCACAGGTCTCAGCCAAGATGGCTGGACAACTACGTAAAATAGCTGTTCAATTCTGTTCATGTTGTATGTCATTGGAATTACCATTAATGTTGTTATGTTCAATGCAATCAGATTGTCAAGGTATTTGTTTTGTTTTTTCCTCACAATCCTGAGGGGGAGATGTAGGAGTTTTTATTGTGAGAGCTGGCAACTGCGAGCCAGGCTCGTAGACGCTACCCCAAGTGCAGGTAGTTAGTTACCTGCAAAGAGCCCTACTGTAAGCAGGCTTAAATAAAACTCTAACACATGTCATTAGCCTTCTCTAAAACCATAAGGGACAAAAATATCCTTACCTTTTGCCAAAAACTTTTTCCAAATCTGTCTTGCCACAAAAAATTCAACCATGCACCCTCTATCCTTCTTAAATCCACACTGTTTCTCTCTTAATCCTCTCAATTAACACTCTTCCATATGTTTTCCTTCTATACTAAAAAAACTGATACCTCTAAAATTTCTACATTCATATTTTCCCCTTTTCCTTTGTAAAATGAAACTATACAGGCAATCCTCTAGCCCTCTGGCACACTCCTCTCCCGTTGGATCACATTAAACCACACTAGCTAATCCGCTATAATTGTTTCTCCTTTTGTCAGACATTCTACATTACACCTATCTAACACAGAGCAAGCAATAAATAGGTGAAAACTGAGGGGGGGGGGGTTTAGTTTAATTTATTAGCCCCTTTACACTGGAACATGAGGTAAACGTATTGCAAATTGAACAACACAAAGTGCCTCAACTGTTGCCCTTACCTGTCCTGTAAAAATTAAACTGGGCAAGAAGTTTCTTCAGAAAGTAGTAGCAGGCAATGTAGACTTTTTACTTCTTTCTTTACACTTCTATATTTAGTTTTAGGAAACTTTAAAAGTTGTTTATGCATATAGGTTTATTACATAAAGATTACCATTAAAACAAGAATCTTATCTGACTTTCTTTATGTCACTGCTTATCCCTTTGGTTCTAATCATGTGAGTGACCTAAAAGCAAAATTATAAACTGAATATTTACAGTTGCACATTTTTACCAACATAGCATTGTAAATCAAACTAATGCTATTAAACAGGTCACAGTTTAGCTTTTCCTGGTGATATTTTTTCTAAACTATGATATATATTATATATATATATATATATATATATATATATATATATATATATATATATATATATATATATATATATTATATATATATATATATATATAGTATAAGCTCTTTTAACCGGCATGAATGGGACCAAAGACGTGTCGGAAAGGGGAAATCCCGGTTACAAGAAGGAATATTAAATAAATACATTTATTGCCTTTATTCATAGAGTACTTAAATTAAATTCATTCAATGGCTTCACTTATGTTGTTTATTTATTTACCAGTATATTCATATTTATTTATCTTTACTTATTTTCATGAAATCACGTATGTCTCTTTGTTTAGAATGTTTGTCTCTCTGCATTAAAAATTCATTTTGAAGATAGTGAAGAGACATCACGTCGTGAGTCCCCATATAGGTGCACTGCTCCGCAAACTTGATAAATAATGCCAATCCTTTAGCGGCATCCTTCCACATTACTCTTGGCTCTGGGTCATCTTCCTCTTCACTATCAGCCTCTGTTTCCTTACCATACTTCTCCTCAATCACTGCCTGAATGATTTCGTCGTCAGTTAGTGTGGGGGTGATAGCTTCATCATTGTTGACCTCCATCCACTCCTGAAGAGCTTCATCAGTGACGCTAAGCTTAGCACTACCACGCATATCCTTCAACTCAGCCATCACTACCATCCTTTGCTGTCGTTATGTGTTTGTGTGTTAAGAGAGTTGCTAATAGACAGTTGCACGCTTAACATCAGGCGTCTTATTACAGTGGGCACTGGGCCTGACAGAGCGGCGGGATTTGTGGGAGATGGCAGGAAAGATGTGCGCTACCTCTGGCAGCGGCGGGAGTGGCGCGGGAATTTGAAGTTTTATAATGTTTGCTATATATATTAATGATATGGATGAAGGAATTGAAAGCTATATGAGCTTCTTTGCAGATGATGCAAAACTACTGAAAAGAGTGAACACGGAAGAAGATTGTGAATCACTACAGAGTGATCTAAATAAAGTACAGGAATGGAGTAGGAAGTGGGAGATGGAGTTCAATACAAAAAAGTGTAGTATAATGGAATTTGGAAAAAGCAAAAACAGAATAACAGGATCATATAAATTGGGAGAAGAAGGAATAAAAAAAGTAGAAAATGAGAAGGACCTGGGAGTCATTGTTATGAATAATATGTCACCTGAGAAACATATAAATAAGATTTTTGGAGAAACTTATAATTTAATAAGAACAATCAAAGTTGCATTTATATACCTGGATGAAGAAATGGTGAAGAAAATTCTAATCACCCTGATAAGACCAAGATTGGAATATGCAGCAACGATATGGTCACCAAGTACAAAAAAATGTATAAAAAAAACTTGAAAGAATACAAAGAGCAATTACAAAATTGGCACCAACACTCTCAAAACTATCATATGAAGAGAGACTAGCAAAACTTGAACTACAGACACTAGAGCAAAGAAGAGAGGAGATTTGATAGCTATTTACAGAATCATGAAAGGCATAGAAATTACTGATAGAGAGAATCTGATAAAATGGGATGACAGAAATACAAGAGGACACGGAAAGAAAATAAAAAAAGACAGCTATAGAAGAGATTTGAAAAAGAACAGCTTTCCTCACAGAGCAATAGACAATTGGAACAAGTTAGATGAGAAAGTGGTGTGTGCAAAAACAATACATGAATTTAAAAATAGTTTAGATAAAATGAGATATGAAGACGGGACCCCACGAGCATAGCTCCCCTTCCCGTAAAATACAACTAGGTAAATACAACTAGGTAAATACATACATTTATATATATATATAATATATATACATATGCATATATATGCACATATACATATATATATATATATACATATATACATATATATATACATATATATATATTCGAAAATAGCTGGAGTCCAGGAACCATTATTATGGAAGAAAGTATACGGGGTTCGTCTTCAGGGTAATAATATTACCCTGAAGACGAACCCTGGAGAGGGTTCGAAACGTCAGAATAAATTGACGAACGTCGAGTCCAGCGTATACTTTCTTCCATAAATATATATATATACATATATATATATATATATATATATATATATATATATGACACACAGGAAACCCAGAGTCGGAGAAAATAAACTTCGAATAAAGAAGAATCCTATATTTTGGCTATCAACTGTAGCCCTCTTCAGGAAAGTACATAAGACAGAGGACAGAGGGGGCTTATAAGCTACAGAAAAGAGAAGGAATGTGGACAGATGACCTCACTCAGGCACGGGGCAAACTGGGGTGGCGGAGGAGGGAGGGGGTGAGGTGAGGGGGGGTTGTAAGCTCCGTACCAGTTTGCTGACCGCTGCGCGTGAAATGATGTCAGGAGTCCACTGCCCTTTAGAAATATTAATATTTGGGCATTCCTCAATTAATGCTGATTCGACTATTTTTCTTCTGCATTAATTGAGGAATGCCCTAATATTGATATTTCTAAAGGGCAGTGGACTCCTGACATCATTTCATGCGCAGCAGTCAGCAAACTGGTACGAAGCTTACAACCCCCCATCACCTCACCCCCTCCCTCCTCCGCCACCCCAGTTTGCCCCGCGCCTGAATGAGGTCATCTGTCCACATTCCTTCTCTTTTCTGTAGCTTATAAGTCCCCTCTGTCGCCTGTCTTATGTACTTTCCTGAAGAGGGCTGCAGTTGATAGCCGAAATATAGGATTCTTCTTTATTCAAAGTTTATTTTCTCTGACTGTGGGTTTCCTTTGTGTCATTTACAAATGTGCTACTACATTTCTGTTTAGAAATATATATATATATATATATATATATATATATATATATGTATATATATATATATATTTACATATATATATATTTATATATTTATATATATTATATATACACATATATATATATATATATATATATATATATATATATATATATATATACAGACGCTCCTCTACTTACGTTCATTTGTTTTAAGTTTTTTCAATTTTACGTTTGAACTGACTGTAAAACAATTTTTGTAAAAAAAAAATATTTTTGAGTGAATTTTTTAGTTCAGCACACTCTCCGTAGTTCAAACGATACTTACGCATGACGCTGCGTCCATTGTTTACATGGCACAAACGACAGACTGAACGTGCCTTGCCTCCTCCTCCTCCTCCTCCTCCACCATCTCAATTTATGTTGCTTGAATTTAATCTATTTGAAATTAATGTTATTATTTTACTATGTTATGTGTATAATTAATGATTTAGGGGTGTTTTATAAGATACGGTAATAGAATTTACGAATGTATAGTACAGTAACAACTTACGTTCATTTTCAACTTACGTTCGGCCGTTTGGAACGTAACTAAAATGTAAGTTGAGGAGCGTCTGTATATTATATATATATAATATAAATATATATATATACAGTATATATATATCATATATATAATATAAATATATATATATATATATATATATATGTATATATATATATATATATATATATATATATATATATATATGAGACATTGACCCACTGTCGGAGAATGAGATAAGATTGGACAGAAACTCTGTATATTTTGACCACTATCTGTGGTCCTCTTCAGCAGAATGATACATAGTGTGTAGTATGAGATTACATACTGTATAGCTAAGAAGGGTACATTAGGGGACAGGTACCCTTCTTAGCTATATGTACTCTCATACTCCACACTATGTATTATCCTCCTGAAGAGGACCACAGATAGTGGTCAAAATATACATAATTTCTGTCCATCTTATCTCATTCTCTGACAGTGGGTCAATAAGTCTTATTTAACAAATGTGTTACTACATTAAACTTTCCTAATATATATATATATATATATATATATATATATATATATATATATATATATATCTATATATATATTAGGAGGGTTTCTGCATAAGGGGACAGAGAAGGGGGGGGCTCACCAATTAAGTGAAGCTGTCTTACTGTGGATGTGTTGTGTCTTGCTGCATTGCTTCTTACCAGGGCAACTGATGTCATTCATGAAGAGTTAAGATGAGAGGGAGGGAAGGGTGGTGGATAGGAATGGAATGTGTGGGGATGGAATGGATGGAAGTGGAATTATGCCTTTTGACTTTGGCTACCTCCCTGGCAAGGGGGAAAGAGCCCTTGGTATATGTATATATACAATTTGAAATGGTTTCTTTACATTATTAAATACTATTATCACTATACTTCATATGAACTTCAGCAAACCTTAAAAAAATGTGCAACCTCTAAATATTACTCAATCTTTTTCAAATAAAAAAAAATCCCTTATTCACCAACATCAATATGACTGAGAGCATAAGTAGGGTCAACAAAATTTCATACAGTTGTCTCTTTTAACATTCATAAAGGTTAGAAGCCAGAGAAATTCATAAATGTTAAAATTTTGTAAATATCTGCTACCCCCCTCCAAGACCCTGCCCTCCAATTTCCTTATAAAAGTTAAGAGTCTTGAACTACATGGTGTACTGAAAAGAACAGTAACACTGATATCTTCCTCCTTTTTGATTGCATATACAGTGCTTTTGTTCACAAAGTAGACTACATTCTTGCTACAGCAGAATTGTACTTTCCCTTCTATAATTTATCCAGCACTTTTACTTTATCCAGCAGAGTCATCTTTAGGTGTTTAGGAATGCCCTCAGATGTCTTGGTGGATATTACAGTAGTAGGAGATGAAATAAGATGGTAAACTATATCAAGTGTAGCACAAGCATGGACACAGTGAGAATGAGAGTCCCAAGTACAGCACAGGAATGTGTAGGTGTGCAGTGGGCAGTATGCATTATGTGGTGTATGATTTGAATGTATTTCTACATTTTTTGCTTCAAAATTGTACTTTTATATTTCCTGGTGGCAAATCACAAATAATTGAAACTACAAATATCAAAACCATGAATATTAAGGGATAACTTTATCTTAATTTGATCTATGCCTACACAAATTATCTCAGATCATATTAACCTGATATCTCATGATGTTCAAGGAAGCCTCTGGCTATTCTAGTGAAAAGCCATATAAAATCACCTACACCCAAAGATACAACCCTAAGGAGCTAGCATATGCTCCCTAGACTATACCCATGTATGGGTATTTGTAATACAATTTGATACTAGATAACAATTTTCAGTTGTCTCTGGGTAGTAAATTGTCTAAAAATCTCATTTCATGATTGCAACTGAACAAAATAAGATAATTTGCTTTAAAATTCAACTTTTATGAGCACAAAATCCTAATTTTTGGTGAAATGAAAGTGGAAGGAATATTCTATATTCTTTGGTACTCTGTATTTAGAAACTGAATTCAAAGTTGAATAAATCAAATGCATTTCTATTCAAATTTGACCTGGTGCTTCTCAGCAAGTTTTTGAAGGAATTGGATTTGTTCCAAGAGTTTCTCCTTCTTGATGACATAGTGACGTTCCACACGATGAACCAAGAGTTGTCGTACTTCATTCAGGCAAAGCTGTTTGAGAGCAAAATTAAATGTGGAAAAGAGCTTGTCTTTATGGTGCATAAACATAAAGATGACCTGAATTACATCCAGGATGAGGTCTTCTTACATATCTTTTATTGACTTAACTCTATAGTCAGGGTGTTGTATTAAGCTTGGCATTAACTAGTTTACAGTGTACCCTCTAAATCACCAAACTCACTAACAAACAAGTTCTTTCTAGAACACTTTAAAGTGGTAACAAAAAATTGTACAATGTTTAGTTTTAATTGGTACACAGTTGTATAGTTTGGCATGGTCAGTGGCTTGTAAAGTGTTAACTCACTTTCATTCATGCTCCCATTCTTATGCCTCTCAGAGAAATTTCTCATGATGTTATGGTGCTAATTATGGCTAAAACGTCCTACACCACATTCAGGTAGTAGGTATCCTAAGAAAACCTTAACTCTGGAAGAAAGACTACTTTAGAAAATAATGGTGGTTTTTCACTACATAGATGAAATGAGGTGCTATCAACATGCCTGCAAGAGGTAGTATCATCAATAGAGACGATATGGAATCCAAACCCCTGCTGGCTGAACATCCATCTTTCTTCTCACAAACTTAACAATCTTTTCCCTTTTACTCTCATACCACATCCATGCACATTTTATTACCCAATTACTAGGGTTCTGGGAAGAGATCTCCCAGACCCTTTTACAACTTGAATTTTTGTAAGAGAATAATTTAGTGGAGAATCCTTAGTCCCTTCACTCCATCCCATTTTGTTGCCATATATGATATACATTGGATCATGGTGGCAGCATTCTTCCCCTCCCCCAAAATAAGAACAGGAAAAAGTAGTCATATAAGTGGTAAAGAACAGGTTCAAGGGGGCAACATAAAGTAGAGACAATAGTAGCATAAAAGTATCATCAAACTTTTATGAGTAGAGACTTTAAACTTTTTCACAGACAAATGATGTGCAGCTCTTGTCCATAGAAGCACCCCCAAAAATAGTCCCTAAAGTAGTGAGTGTGTTACCATGCAGTCAATAACCCAATACATACATACAAAGACCACAAGGTCCCTTCTCTTTATGAGTTGAGTGGTCTAGTCAAAGAATATACTTATCTTTCTCACCCATCCCAATCACATCTAAAAGCCCCTTGTTGACCAGTCTACCTGAGCTCCTGGTATATGAAGGGTCATCCCTGTACCCTACCCACTGCTTAGGTTAGAGCAATGCAGCAAGACACAGCACCTTCATTGATGGTTTACCACCACTACCTCCATTACATGACAATCCCCCACCACCCCCAACCCCTCACCTTAACTTGAGAATTTACAGAGCAGACAGGAAGAAATCCCTTTGGGCCATATCAATTCATCGTCCATTCATGACTACTTTCCACTCGCACCTACCTCTTGCACTTTTTTCCCTGCTCAACAGACATTCTTCTTCCAATCCAAAATTCTTTTTGCCCTATCCATCCACCTCATTCTCAATTTCCCCCTCAAGTTTGCTTCACCCACCTTAACACACCACACATTTTGTTGTTCCTTCTTTACTCATTTTTTATCTGCTCAAGCCATCTCAATATTCTTTGATCAACCCCAATCTGCCAGTTCTCTTTCCATCATCACTGCCTCACCTACAAATTTTTCACTCAATCATTGAAAACTTCACAATACTTTTTAAATACTTCAACTCAAGAGACATTTAAGCTCTTCATTTCTCCCTCATCTAAATTTCAATCTCCTGCTCTATACATTGTTGTGGGCACAATCACCTGTTTATACAGTCTTCTCTTTGCATTCATCCCTAGACACCTATTTCTTGTGACATATTTCATTTCCCTAGATATTACTTATACTTTTAATCTATAATTCACCTCCAAACCCTACTCTATTCCCTGCTACATGTAACTCAAAATTGTTAAAGCTCTCTATTTCTTCCAGCCTCTCTCCTTTTAAACTTGGCTCCAGCCCATTGCTACCTTCAGTCCTTGTACGTCCTATCACTTACTTTTGCCCCATTTAGTTTCAGGTTTCTCTTCTTCCAAACCCTCCCAAACTTTGCCACCAACTACTTCAAGCTCTCCTATGAATCAGCTATACATACAATGTCAATCAATCAATTGTTGCCTCAAGTTTCACTAAAAGGAAAATCGACAGCCCCACAGTGGTTGGTAATAATACTCAGAACTAGATGCAAATGGTAAGAAGAGAGCAATTACTTACTGTCAGGTCCCCATGTATGAAAAAGTGTAAGAAATTCAGTTTAAGGTGAGAGAGATAGATCTTGGGACCAGTCTAGAGACCAAGTGAGAGCCACTTTAGGGCTGGACCTATTGATGGAGGTGGGGTTATTGGTTTTCTACTCCGTAAAATTCAAAATAGCAATTATTTTCATCAATTTTGGGCTTCCCATACTGAGGGATTAACTACAAAAAAGATGAAGAAGAGACAGGAGAAAAGGAAAAAGAAAAAGAAGAGGAAAAAGAAATGTAGGGAGGAAAAAGAAGAAAAAGAAATGAAGAAGACATACCCTTGTCTGTCTGCAAGACTGGCGGATGTAACATCCACCTGCTTCATCAAGGTGGAGTGGGGGGATTGGGGGCAGGTTGTCCTCCTGGGCATTATTTTTCTTGGTCCTTCCATGAGCATCCCAGGGATGGATGTTGATCTCACACACATAGATCATTGGGATAATACCCTGGAACAAATTGTTCTTAGGTTAAACAATACAGTTATTGCCCCAGATGCAACCATCACACACAAAACAGCAACACATTTTATGCAGCCCAACCCTAGCCATACCCTGATAACAACACAGTATTTCTTCCTTGAATGACTTACAGACTAATCCAGTGATAGGTGCCCCTCACCTTAGAGCCATGGTATCTGAATTTTTCATTATCCAGATATCCAATTCTATCAAGGCTCTACCACATAAAACTGTACACTCACAAAAAATAGGCATTTGTGTCTATATTCTTTATAACAAATAATGATTTTACAAAAAAAAAAAAAAAAAAAAAAAAAAAATAATGTCAGGTAAAGCCAGATTTGGAAACACTGTAACTAGAAGTATATGGAAAAATAGACCTTACTTGTCTGTTTTTTACAATCCAAGAAATATCAGCTTCCCTGCAGCTTAAGCTGTTTGCCCCCTCCCCTTCTTTGATAAAATAAAACACATACATACATACATACATATACCAAGGCTTTTTCCCCCTTCCAAGGGAGGTAGCCAAAAAGGGAAAGGCATAAAAACACTCCCACCCATTTCATCCCCAAATACACTCCACACCCCTCCCACCCTTCCTCTCATCTGAGCACCTCCTGGATGACGGGTCATCCCTGCACCCCGCCCACCGCCCTGGGTCAGAAGCAGTGTCGCAAGACACAGTACATCCACAGCAAGGCCGCTTCATTTAATCGGCGACCCCCCCTCTCCGTCCCCCCTTGCATATAAGGAGAGGACGGGGAGAAATCACTTCGGGCTGCGTCAAAATTTACTCACACATACTACCCCACCCCCCTGCCCATTCCTCCTCATGCAGTCACAACATCATCCATATACAACCATTCTCCACTCACCTCTGTCTTCCGTCCTCTCCCTTCCTTCCTCAACAGACATTCCCCTCTTCCCCAAAGCCCCTTCACCCCATCCATCCACCTCATCCTAGGACGTCCCCTCATGTTCACTCCCTCCACATCTGCCTTCCATACCTCTTTTACTAGTCTTTCTTCACTCATTCTTTCCATATGTCCAAACCATCCTAATATTCTTTCATCAACCCTCTCTCCCAAATCCTTTTTCACCCCTGTTCTCCTCCTCACCTCCTCATTTCTCACTCTATCTAGCCTAGTAACCCCCGCCATACTTCTCAGACACCTCATCTCAAACACATTCAAACTCCTTCTCTCTTCTTCTCTTATGTTCCACGTTTCTGCCCCATACAGTGCTGTTGGCACAATCACTCCTTCATACAGTCTCCTCTTCGCATCCATTCCCAAATGTCTATTTCTCATTACACTCTTTAAACCACCAAGGCATTTACTCGCTTCTCTCAATCTACATTCTACCTCCACCTTCACTCCACCTTTTCCTGCTACACTTGCACCCAAGTATCTAAAACTAACCACTTCCTCCAGTCGCTCTCCCTTAATGTTCACTTCCAGTCTACTGCCACTTTCACCCCTTGTACATCTCATCACCTTACTTTTACCCACATTTATCTTTAGCTTCAAAAAGGTAATAATAATGATAATGATAAAATAAATAGATACTTACAATTGAACGCTGAGCACAGTGATCATGATCACACCAACAATAGTGTGGCTGAGCAACATGATGTTTCTTGGCTCTTCGAGCTTCATTCACTTTCCTGCAACAGTATCAATATTGTGTAATGTTACAGTATAAAAAGTACTTTTTCTTAGGAGACAGGGTTCTTATTTTATACAAAAGATGAGTTCTAAGTACATATGGTGCGGTTACGGGCATACAGTTGGCACCCCTGGCACAGGTTCAAGGGTCACTGTCTAGGTAGGCGAAAGGGGCATTGGCAGGCGTGCAGGGTAGTGCATATGTGAGGTGAATTGTGAGAAAGTGTGAATAGTAGAAGTGCACCAGAAGAAAAATGCAGACAAACCTTAGCTAGAGTAGGATTGATAGGCAATACAAGTGAAAGAGAAACTAAAGATGAGCGTCATATTAAATGAAGAAGACAAAGAAGAACCAGGAACTGACATGGACAAGGTAAGTGAAACGTTGCTCCATTACTAAAAGTTATCTAGACATGGCCAAGGCAACTAGTATGAAGGAACCATTCAAGATGAGTAATATAACTCTAAAACTATTTGATGGCAATGGAGATGTGGCCGCGTGGCTCAAAAAGGCAGAATTAGTGGCAAAATTAACCAGTGTCACCAATGTCGTGAGCTATATTGCCCTTACCCTGGAAGGTGACACATTGACCATCTACCTAGAAATGAACGAGAGTGATCAAACAGATGCAGAGAAGTTGGAAAAGAGGCTGGAGGTGTTTACTGAGAGTGCATTTGAATTGTTTAATTAGCTACAAAGAATGTTCTGGGCTAGCCAACAGGTCGACGTTTTTGCAAACAAAATTAGAAGATTAGCAGTACTATCGACATTCAAAGGTGAAGGTTTAGAGCAATTAATCAGAATGCTGTTTGTGAATGGCTTTCCAGACCACATATCAGCTGGGCTACAAGAAGTAGATAATGTCATGTCTGCGAGCATGGATGCATTGATAGTCCATGTTAGACTTCTCACAAGGACACAGAAGGGTAAGCCTTTAGTTGCCATGGCAACCAAGAAACTGCAAGGCCCTGTACGAGACCAAGGGTCAAGGTGCCAGCCAAATGACTCCCATGGGAAAAAGGGGGATGCGCCACTGGACCAGACCCCACCAGCTGATAGAAAAGGGAAAATGCAGGAGTTCAGGGGTGACCACAGCTGATGGAGGGGACCACCTAGGATATGCTGTTATACGTGTAATCGCTTAGGGCACCTCATGAGGGATTATAGAAAGACAGAGATTATCTGTTATGAATGCAAAGTTCCTGGAGATATAGCTCAACAATACGAGCAGTGAAATGGACAAGGGACGGCTGCTGTGCGAGCTGCCACCCAATCAATATATGGGCGCTATCCAACTGTATGCAGATTGTAGATGTCTGGTTGAGAGAAGACATGCAAATGCACTAGTTGATTCCAGTTGTTCAACCATGATTGTAACGGCCGACCTGATTAAAGGATTCAGACAGAGATATGGCCCTGATAACATTTGATGTCGCAAGACACAGCACATCCACAGCAAGACCGCTTCATACATTCGGCGACCCCCCCCCCCCCCCCCACTCTCCATCCCCCCATGCAGAAAAGGAGAAGATGGGGACAAACCCCTTCGGGCTGCATCAAAACTTTTTTCTCATACATACTTCCTCAACCCCCATCCCCCACCCACTCCCCCTCATGCATCACAGCATCATCTATACACAACCCCTCTTCATTCACCCCTATCTTCTGTCCTCTCCCGTCCTTCCTCCACAGACATTCCTCTCTTTTGTAATGCCCCTTTCACCCCATCCATCCATCTCATCCTAGGACACCCCCTCATATTCACTCCTTCCACCTCTGCCTTCCACACTTCTTTTATATATCTTTCTTCACTCATTCTTTCCATGTGTCCAAACCATCCTAATACTCTTTCATCAACCCTATCTCCCAGTTCCCTTTCCACCCCTGTTCTCCTCCTCACCTCCTCATTTCTCACTCTATCCAACTTAGTAACCCTTATCATACTTCTCAGACATTTCATCTCAAACGCATTCAAACTCCTTCTCTCTTCCTCTCTCATGTTCCATGTTTCTGCCCCATACAATGCTGTTGGCACAATCACTCCTTCATATAACCTTCATAATCCCCTTCCCATATAATACAACTAGGTAAATACAGTACCTATATTGAAGAATAAAGTTGGCTGCTATGAACAGAAACTCAGAGAGGGGGTGAGGGATGACTTTCACTTCAAAGTAGAGCAGTGGATTGATGGGGCAATTTTGAGTCCTTGGGAGGTGCTGGTGGAGGATGGAAACTTGCCTCTGATGGCAGTGATGCAGCCAACCAAGAACAAAGTGCGACTGGTGTTGGATTTCCAAAAGCTGAACCAGTTCATAAGATGTCATACTGGCGATGATTTTGTAGACACATGTAAGGAGACCCTATGCAAATGGCGCCAAATGAGGGGGGTATCCACAATTGTAGATCTGTGGGTGGCTTATCTGCAAATTCATGTGGCAAAGAAGCTATGGAAATATCAACTGATAAAATACAAAGGTAAAACATATTGCTTTACCAGACTGGGGCTTGGGCTGTGCTCAGCTCTGATGATAATGACAAGGATCCTGAAGACAGTACTGGAGAAGAATGAAATGATGAAGAAAGGTATGGACTCCTACCTCAATGACATATTGATGGATGATATGACTGTAACGGCGTCAGACATAGTGGAGCACTTAGCTCAGTTTGGATTGGTCTTGAAGGAGCTGGAACCGATGGAAAGAGGAACAGTGTTGGGACTGCGACTAGAGAGAGATGGGAATAGAAACCTGACATTCAAGAGAGGCACCAAGATCCCAAATGTATCAGATGAGATGAGCAGATGAGAGCTCTTCTTGCTGTGTGGCAAATTGGCTGGTCACTACCTGATCACCCAGTTGGCTCTGTGCAGTATGCAGTTATATTAAGAGGTGGTTAGGGTCGAAGGATTGGGGAGGGCATGCTCACAAAGGAGTAACAAAGGATTACAAAGGCAGAGCATGCCGATTGGAAATCTTTTGGTCCATATCTAGGTCAGATGCAAAAAAAAATTATAATAATGATAAATAAATGAATAAATAAAAACTATAATAATGTAAATGATAATATATAAAATATATAAATAAATGCATAGGTATAGTTAAATAATAAACAAACAGGTAAATAGTAAATAATAATAAATTGACACATAACTAATTATAAATGAGAAGCAAGCAAATAATAATAAACAAACAAACAAATGATAACAAAACAAATAAAAAAATAATATAAAATAAATTATAGTCATTACAGCATCTTGCTTATTTACTTAGTTTACCTAGTTGTATTTACCTAGTTGCATTTTGCAGGAAGGGGAGCTACGCTCATGGTGTCCCGCCTTTGTATCTTGCAGTGTCTAGTTTGCTCTTAAACTCATGAATGGTTTTTGCACACACTATTTCATTGTCCAGTTTGTTCCAAGTGTCCACCACTCTTATGTGGAAAACTGTTTTTCTTCAGATCTCTTCTATAGCTGTGTTTTTTTTATTTTCTTTCCATGTCCTCTTGTGCTTCTCTTGTCCCAGTTTAACAAGTCCTCTTTATCAAGTATTTCTGTGCCTTTCATGATTCTGTAGATGGTCAGTAGGTCACCTCTCTCTCTTCTTTGCTCCAGAGTTGGTAACTCCAGTTTAGCCAATCTCTCCTTATATGACAAGTTTGCAAGTGCAGGTGCCATTTTTGTGGCTGCTCTCTGGATTCTTTCTATTTTCTTTATATTCTTTTTGGTACTGGGTGACCACAATGTCACCGCATATTCTAGTCTAGGCCTTATCAGTATGACCAATACTTTTTTGATAATTTCTTTGTCCAAATATGTAAATGCCACTTTTATTGATCTTAGCAAGTTGTAGGATTCTCCGACAATTTTGTTTATCTGTTTATCATAGGACAAGTTGTTTGAGATAATTACACCCAAATCTTTTTTGGATCTCTCCTTTACCTCCTTGGTTCCAATTTTATATTGTCCTGATATTCTATTTTTGCTTTTTCCAAACTCCATTATGCTACACTTGTTAATATTGAAGTCCACTTCCTATTTCTGACTCCAGATCTTCCTGCAGTGATTCGCAATCCTTTTCAGTTTTTACTTTCCTTAACAGTTTAGCATCGTCTGCAAAGAAGCTCATATAACATTTCACATCATCATCCATGTCATTCACATAAATAGCAAACATTATTGGAGCCAATATAGATCCTTTCTTGCAATACTCCACTGATCACCTCCTATATGTTCCAGTTTTTTAAAATAATTTTTTGTGTGGTATTTTGTCAAAAGCTTTTTGTAAGTCCAGGAAGGCACAATCAGCCCATCCATTCCTTTCTTGCACTATGTCTATATTAATCTTGAGTAGAAACATATTAAGTTTGTGGTACATGATCTTCTTTGTCTGAACCCAAATTGTCTTGGATTTATTATATTCCAGGTGTTTTACCCATCTATTCTTGATGATTTTCTCACAAATTCTGGCTATAGTGCTTGTTAGTGAGACTGGCCTACAGTTAGTTGGTTCTTCCTTGTTTCCTCCTTTATATATAGGTACAATGTTAGCATTTTTCCAGTCTTTTGGTATTTTTCCTTCTTTAAGTGAGCAACTTATTATGTT
Organism: Oratosquilla oratoria; assembly: GCF_046742065.1. Classification (NCBI taxonomy): domain Eukaryota; kingdom Metazoa; phylum Arthropoda; class Malacostraca; order Stomatopoda; family Squillidae; genus Oratosquilla; species Oratosquilla oratoria. The sequence continues at coordinate 70,704,599 of NC_134787.1, read as the reverse complement.
ATGTACTTTGTCTGTTAGTTCTTCTTTGCATTCTTTTAAAATCTAATTTGCATTTCCATCCAGGCCATGTTATTTCCTGACGTCAAGGTTTGATAGATGTTCCATTATTTCTTTTTGTGTTATTGTTACCTCATTCATGGGGAGAGATTGCCTATCATTTCCTTCATTCCAATATTGTGCTTTCTCTCTAGTGACGACAGATTTGAAGTGATTATTCATGACTTCGGCCATTTCTAATTCTTCTGTGTATTCTATATTCCCTTGGCATAGTTTCACCATTTGCTGTTTGTTTTCAAGTTTACCATTCATGTATTGATAGAATAGCTTGGGGTGCTCTTTGCATTTATCTATAATATCCTTTTCATGGTTCCTTTTTCCTCTCTTCTCACTTTAACATACTCATTTCTATAGTTTATATAAACTTGTAATTTTCCAGGTTTTTATATTTTCTCTATCTTTTCCAAGCTCTGCTCCTATCTTTTGCCTCACTGCATCTTTTGTTGAACCAGCATTTAATGTACACTCTCTAGCTTCTGTCTTGGTACATGCCTATTCACTCCTTCATTGTAATTATCCATCAAGATATCCCATTTCTCTTCCACTTTTGTCTCTTCCATGTAAAATTTTTCCCAGTTTGCACTCTGGAAGAATTTTTTTAATTTTGCAAAGTCCGTTTTGTTGTACATCAATCTTCCTTTCCTCTGCTTTTTATTTCTCTCCATGTATATTTCGTCCTTTAGTTCAGTTTCAATGAGTATATGGTCACTTTTTCCAATTGGTGTCTTGTATTGGATTTTATCCACAATTTCAGGTTCTGTTGTAAACATTAAATCTAGTTTCGATGGCTCATCATTATTTCTGTATCTGGTGTTTTCATTGACCCACTGAGTCATTGTATATTCCATGGTCATGTCCAGTAGCACATTGCCCCATAAGTCTTCTCCTCCTCTCACTGTCATGTTCTTCCAACAAATTTCTTTGCAATTGAAGTCCCTCATAATTACCAGATTACCCCCGCCCATTAGTATCTCATCTAATGATTGCCTTGTACCTTGTAGCATTTTCGCATGCTCTTTCCCTTTCCAAGCATTCGTTTTTGGGGGCACATAAGTCACCAAAAACTTTCTGCTTTTCACGTTCTTGTCTTCGACTTTTATCATGATCAGTTCTACATTACCTTTGCCCTCTGCAATTTTTGTCAAATTCAAGTTTTTCTTGGCCAAGAATATGATTCCTCCTCCCTATTTCTTGTCTCTGTTTTTAATCCAGTAAATGTATAGTCCATGTCCAACATCGATTGATGGTATTTCTCCCCTTAGTATACTCTCCACGATTCACATTATGTCTGGATTTTCTTCTAGCAGGTAATCATTACGTTCATTCAGTCCTGAAATTAATCCGTCAATGTTGGTATAGGCCAATTTCAATTTTCTTCTTTCTCCATTTTTTTTTTTTCTTGTCTTTGATTCACCCATTCTGATGTACCATTTCCTCAGTCTCATGTCGATTACTCTCCAATAGAATTCCTTGCTTTTGGTCTCCATTCTCTTCACGCTTTTTTTTTTTCTTTGCTTCATCTCTTGATGTCTTCTCTTTTTCTAATTCCTCAATACTCATTTCTCTTTTTGTCCATATCTTATTGTACTTTTCGCTCCTTGCCAAGTTACCTACTTTTTCAAATATGTCTTCTACTACCATTTGTAATCTTAATTTTATCTTTAGGAGTCGATTTCTATCCTTAGAATAGTAACCAATCCTATATGCATCGTCTATACCTTTCCCTGCATCTTGGTCTCCATCCTGAATTTCTTTTAGGATTGCTATTGCTGTCTCTTTTTCTTCTTTTTCTCTCATGTACCTCGCCAGACCATATTTTTCTTTAAGTCCATATACCACAATACATTTTTTCCTATCCACTGTGTCTCTGACCCAATTTGCCTTTTCATTAATTACTTGGATAATTGTGTCTTTTGCATTTTCCTGCATTTGTTGTTGGACTATTTCTTAGAACACATTTCTTTATTTTCAATGTTTTCCTTCCATTTCTTAATCTTTTGGATACTTTCTTCACCTAAGTTCTCTTCGATTTTTCCAGTCCTTTCTTGTATTTTGTTTCCCTTTTTTTTTAAAGTTTTCGCTATTGGTAGTATCATTAATTCTCTTCTTTTCGTTATCACTCTTCAGTTCTCTTATATCATTTTTCATTTCCTTAATCGCGTTTCTTAGATCCAAGTTAGTTTTCCTCAGGTCGGAAATTTCAATGTTTGCTTGTGCTAAGCAATCCATAAGTCCAACAATTTCGTTCCTTAAGTCCATAATTTCATTCTCCCACCGTATCTTATTTTTGCTCATTTCCCTTTCTATCTCTAAGATTTGACTTAAACTCCTTCTTTCATACTTACTAAATCCAGAAAAAGCATCATTGTGATATTCCCTCATGGTCGCTGGAGTCTTGTAAAGTTTGTTTACATCGGGGTTCAGCATGGCGTCACTAGATGGCTCTGATTCGAAGTTGTCGTTTGAGTTAGACTTTTCGTTATTTTCATTCTTTTTTTTTTTGCTAATTACATCGTAATACATTTAACTAGCACTGCAGAAATATCATTTCAGACACCCACGATTTCTCCCCTCCCATACAATACGAACCAGGTTTCCTTTTTCGTTGTTTATCCTCTTCTTTGGGGCCCAGCGATGAAGGTGTTGTCGGTTCTGTGATTGGTGTCTGTGCTTATCTAAATGATTCTTAAAGCTTCGAACTGAACTACATTGCACTGCCTCTGCAGGAAGTTTTATTCCATTCATTAACTACACAGTTGGCAAAGTTGTTTCTACCTACTTCCAAGTTAAATCTATTTCCAGACAGTTTGAGACCATTGTTTCTTGTCTGATTCTCATTCAAGGTGAAAATTTTGTCACTTTTGATGTTGTCAATTCCTTTTAGAATCTTAAAGACCTGTATCAAGTCACCTCTGAGTCTATGCTTTTTTAAGGAAAACATATTCATATGTTTTAGTTGATTTTCGTATGATTTATTTTTCATATTTGGAATCAGTTTTGTGGCTCGCTGTTGTACTTTTTCCAATCTGTCAATATCTTTAATGAGATTCAGTGACCATACAGAAACAGCATATTCCAAATGTAAATGAACTAACAATTTACATAGTTTGTTAATGAGTCATGGACTTTTGAAGTCAAAAGATCGTGCAATCAGTCCTAGAATCTTATTTGCTTTCTCAGAAGCAGAAATACACTGCCCAGATGATTTGATATTGTTACTGATAATTATGCTGAGATCCTTTTCACTATTCACTTTTGTTAACGAATTTCCAAATAACTTGTAATCCCACTAACTGTTATTTTTACCTATGTGCATTACCTTGCATTTTTTTTTGTGTCAAATTTCATTAGCCACTTTTCAGACCATTGCTGTAATTTATCTATATCTTCTTGAATATCTAATTGGTTTAAGTGATCATTTGTCATTTTGCACAGTTTTGTATCATCAGCAAATTTGGAAACAATAAATTTCAGTCCATGGTCTATATCATTTATATATACTATGAATAGAAGTGGCCCAAGAATGGAACCCTGAGGAACTCCACTTGTAAAAAATTTCCATCCAGAAGTCTTTCCATTTAAAACAACTCTCTGTTTTCAATCATTCAACCAATTACTAGTCCAACTAGTCCAACTAGAACAGAGGAGGATTGTGAATCATTACAATCAGACCTGGACAAAATCTGGAAATGTACTCAAAAGTGGGAAGTGAACTTCAATATCAAGAAATGTAGCATAATGGAGTTTGGAAAAAGTAAAAACAGAATTTCACATTTATAAAATTGAAGAAGAAATAAAAAAAGTGCACTCAGAAAGGGACCTTGGAGTAATAATCAGCAAAGACATGACACTGGATAAATATATAAACAAAATAATCTGAGAAACCTTCAACCTATTAAGGTCAATGAAAGTGGCATTTGACTATTTGGATGAAGAAATTATTTAAAAAATATTAGTTACATTGATTAGACCAAAACTGGAATACGCAGCAACACTATGGACACCCAGTACTAAAAAGAATATAAGGAAACTAGAAAGAATACAGAGAACAACAACAAAATTGGCACCACCTCTTTCCAAGTTAACATACGAACAAAGATTATCCAAATTGGAACTACCAACACTGGAGCAGAGAAGAGAAAGAGGTGATCTACTGACTATCTATAGCATCATGAAAGGAATGGAAATCTTTGATAGGAATGATTTACTAAAAAATGACAATAGAAATACAAGAGGTCATGAAAAGAAATTCAAAAAGGATAACTATAGAAGAGATCTGAAAAAAAAAAAAATAGCTTCCCACACAGAGTGCTGGATATCTGGAATAAATTAGATAAAGAAACAGTGTGTGCAAATACTATTCAAGATTTTACGAAAAAACTTGATGCTGAAAGATACAAAGACAGGTCACCACGAGCAGGGCTCCCTTCCCGTATAATACAACTAAATAAATAGACAGAACTACTCTAATATGAATGCAACATACATACTGCACTTACATAAAAATAAAACTGATACCACAGATAACAATTCCTTCATTCACAGATTACACAACAATGTGAGAAGACAGCACAGAGATCTTGGAATCAGTCCAGAGACTGATTGTCAGCCCCCAAGAGCTACATCTCCTTTTGAAAATGAAGGGGTTGACAGGCTTTGAAAATGGACAGCTCTGTTTTCCATTTTATTCCTCAGTTGTTGTTTGTGGATGATGCTTTGCTTGTAGCTGATTCTGAGGACAGACTTAAGTAGTTGGTGACTTAATATAGAGGGGTGGTATGAGAGGAGAAATTTGATAGTAATGAGGGATGAGATGTACAAGGAGTGATGGTGGTAGCCTAACTAAATAAACAAATATGAAAATCTTTTAACATGTCCACAGGACTTACTCTTTAACTACCTCTGATGTTTCTTGAAGTTTGGTAGATCTTACTGGAATGAACTGCACACAATACCGCCATGATGGCACAGCTGGAGTATAGTGGTTCAGAGTCCACTCAAGTGAAGCTTCTAGATGGTCCTGCTGATACTGAGTCAAGGATATTCCCTTCACTATACCAGCATCAGTCACCCCAAGGAAGATGGTGCCTCCCAAACCAGAGTTGAGCATACCACAGATGGACCTAATGGATTTGATTATTTGTGATAGGGTTACATAAGAAAAGAGGTGTATCCCAGACTGAAAGTATTGATAAATCATGTACTCCTAAACTGAGTCCATATTTCTCTTAACTAAAATCCTTACTCTACTCCAGGGTTCATGTGCCAAGTATCTATATACATTCTAATATTCTATATTCTTTGAAATTGTTACAAAAAGTGACTTTTTTCTTAATGAAGGGGTGCCATGGACATGAATGAAACAGCTTGGCATCAGTCAGAATAAAAGGATTTGTATATTCTGGTACAGATAAACATAATTGAGTCAAATGTATCAGCTTCTTCACCTAGGGGCACTATGGACATGAACAAAATAGTGTACTGGTAGACAGAAGAAAAGGATAAGTACCCTTTGATTCAGAAAGTGTTAACTACTACAAATCAGTAAAAAACATGAGATAAATACTCACACTGAGAGCAGATATTACAGAGTTAAACTTACTTAGACACTGGGGCCTTACTCCAATAGTCTTCATCTTTGACACTTGTATTCTCAATGTCATGAACTGAAATACAGCGATGACCTTTGAATTCATGATATATGTCTTCATCAAAAGGGAGTTCTTCACCTAAAACATAATATCGCTCTTCTTCTTGACTCTTTCTTTCTGCACATGAAGAAGGGTGAGTGTGGCTATGCATTGCTACAGCACTTGCCCCTTCTGACTGATTGATAGAATGACATGAAGAAAGCAGGCTTACACACTCTTTCTGTCTATCTAATTCCTCACTCTCTGGCACTTCCATGGTTTATTTCTTTATATAGTACTGATATCTGCAATAATCATGAAAATGTGTATACTATTCATCTATGATCATCATGTTTGTTACATTTGTTGCATAAAAGAATCATCCTGAAAGTAAACTCAGTTATGCAATAATAGGGTATATATTTATTTCCCATATTTCAATATAAATAAAAGAAGATATATTCATCTTAAATTGTGAAGAAATAATAAACAGGAAACAAACTCAATTTCGAAACACTTTCAGAACATAATAAAGATAAAATAAAAGGAAAAATAATTGGTCAAAACAACTTGTATGTAGCACTAGTAAGGTCACATGTAGAATATGGGAACCAAGTGTGGGTTCCTTATTTAAAAAAGGATATAGATGCACTGTAGGAATGCAGAGAAGAGCCACCAGGCTCATCTCAGAGCCAATGTTCCCTCTAAGTTTTTGCTGTGAGTATTTACCTAGTTGTATCTTACAGGAAGGGGAGCTATGCTCGTGGTGTCCTGTTTTTGTGTCCTGCAGTGTCTAGTTTGCTCTTAAATTCATGTATAGCTTTTGCACACATTGTTTCATCCATTTTGTTCCAGACATCCACCACTCTGTGTGGATTTTTTTTCCCCAGGTTTCTTCTATAACTGTCCTTTTTGAGTTTCTTCTTATGTCCCCTTGTATTTCTCTTATCCTAATTTAGTAAGTCCTCTCTATCAAGGACTTCCATGCCTTTCATGATTCTGTAGATGGTCAGAAGGTCACCTCTTTCTCTTCGTTGTTCCAGAGTCGGTAAATTCAGTTTTTACAACCTCTTCTCATATGACAGTTCTGAAAGTTTTGGGGCCATCTTTGTAGTTGCTCTCTGGATTCTTTCAATTTTCTTTATATTCTTTAGGTATTGTGTGACCATAGTATTGCAGTATAATCCAGTCTAGGCCTTATTAGTATGACTAGTATTTTTTTTTTAACCATTTCTTCATCCAAATAGGTAAAAGCCATCTTTATTGATCTTAGCAAGTTGTAGGATTCTCCAATAATTTTGTTTATCTGTTTATCGGGGGACATGTCATTTGTGATGATTTCTCTCAGGCCTTTTTCAGATCCCACTTTCTTTACTTCCTTTGTTCCAATTTTATATTATCCTGATATTCTTTTTTTTTTTACTTTTTCCGAATTTCATTATGCTACATTTCTTGATGCTAAAGTCTATTTCCCACTTCTGACTCCATTTCCAAACCTTGTTCAGGTCTCTCTGCAGCAATTCACAATCTATTTCAGTATTTACTTTCCTCAGCAATTTAGTATTGTCTGCAAAGATGCTCATGTAACATTCCACTTCTTCATCCATGTCATTCACATAAAAAGCAAACATTATTAGAGCCAATACATGTCCCTGTGGAACTCCACTAATCACCTCTTCCCAAGCTGAACTCTTTTTGTCTGAGCACTACCCTCATTTTCCATGCAAAAAATCCTCCTTCCAGTTTAGTAGTTTACCTTGTTTCACTCCTATGTTTTCAAGTTTTTTTTTTGTTTTTTTTTAATAATTTTTCATGTGGCACTTTGTTGAAGGCTTTTTGTAAGTCTAGGAAAGCACAATCAGCCCATCCATTCCTTTCTTGTATTATATCTATTAGTCTTGAGTAGAAACAGATTAAGTTTGTGGCACATGATCTTCCCTGTCTGAATCCAAATTGTCTCAGATTTATTATATTGTTTTCTTCCAGGTGTTTTATCCATCTATTCTTAATAACTTTTTCACAAATTTTGGCTACAGTGCTTGTAAGGGAAACTGGTCTGTAATTTGTTGGATCTTCTTTGTTTCCTCCTTTATATATTGGTACAATATTGGCATTTTCCAGTCATTTGGTATTTTTTCTTCTTTGAGTAAGCAACTTATTATGTGCAGAATTTTACTTGTGGAAACTTTGCCTTTTCTGAAAAGTATATGTACAACCATGAAAGTCACCATCATATTACCTCCACCAAAGCAATTATAGGTTTGATGGTTGGGAGGTTACCATATTTTTAGAGAATTTATCAAATGATGTTTGGGTGGAACTTCTTTATTGAATGGATCTTAATATTATTTGAAAACCTTGTGTGCACACATTTTTTCTTTATGTGTGCTAGTTATAAAACATATCTGTGCATATACATGCACATAGCTTAGAGGGAATGTTGCTCAGGAATGAAAGAACTTCTTCATAATGAAAGGCTCAAGAAGCTAAATTTGCTCACATGACCTAGAAGAGAAAGCAGAGACCTGATTTAAACTTTTAAAATTATCAAGAGGAAGTATGATGAGGAATGTTGTGAGTCTCTTCACTTTGAAAGGAAATAGAAATAGATAATTATAGAAATAAAGAGAAAAAAATAAAAACAGCAAGGAAAAAAATAGAAAAAAAAAACACAAGAGAATATTATTGGAAGATCTTAAAGAAGCAAGGAGGAAATCACTTAAGAAGAAACTCATTTCCACTATGAGTAACTTATATAATGCTTTACCCAAATGGGTCATAAAAGATAAAAATGCATACCAGTTCAAAAGAAGGTTTGATAAGCTATGGGAAAATCAAGAAATAAAGTAAAACTATAATGCACAAATGAAACCATCTCCCACATTCATCATAATAGGCTTTGGAACTGGAGTCACAGGCTCAGTTGAGCCTTCTTCCATAAGAGGACTATTAGTAACTGAGTAACTGTGAAAGACGAGGGTGAAGAACAAAATGAAACTTTTTTTTACTTAATTCAATGGTATACTGGATACAATTAGGGTACTGTATGCATATATAATGTTGTCATTATTAAGTAATTGTTGTCTCAAATTTCACTGAATGGAAACCCATAGGCCTATGTTGGCTGGCATCCTCAGCCTCTTACTTGGGTAGTTCTGGGAAAAAACTATAGAATGCTGTCTGTGTTATATCAGTGTGGGACAGTTTGTCACTGGCTTGGTGGTAGTAGTAGTATGGGAGAGTGTAGCACTTGTCAGATGTCAGCTTTCCTTGTATGAAAGAATAAGTGGATAAAATACAGTTCAGGTTGATAGAAATCTTGGGCCTGGTTTGGAGACAAAGTATCAGTCCCTTAGGGCTCTACCCACAGATTAAGGTAATAACTTAATTGCATTTACTTACATAATTGTATTATATAGGAGAGAAGCTGTGCTCATGGTGCCTCATCTCTTTTTCTTCAACTAATCTAGTTTTGAATTCACAGTTTTATCATTTAATGTATTCCATGAATTAATTCTCTACAGAATCTCAGTATCTTACAAATGTGTGGTTTTCAATTTGTTCAACTGACTTTGTGATGTCCTCCCACCCTCAACTGAGAGATCTCCATCAATTTTACCAACTCCTTTTAATGACCTACATTCTACAGCTATATCACCTCTTTCTCTACTATGCTTTGATGTCAAGTTCAGTTCTTCTAATCTTTCCTCAAACATATTATTTGCAAGGCTAGGAACCAATTTGGTTGTTCTTCTATGTATCCTCTCAATTTTGTTGTTATCTTTTATTCTGTGTGGAGATCATACCACTGTTGAATTTAATATTTACATCAGAACCAGAAATTATGGATAAAGTGGAACATAAGACACCAATTGGGAAAAGTGACCACATACTAATAGACTTCAAACTAAAAGATCTAATTGATTTGAAAAGAAATGAGAAACATAGAAATGAATTTTGAGAAACTGAATTATTTCAAAATGTGACATTAGGAAAATTTCTTACAAGAAACAAAGATGGAAGAGAAATGGAACACATTAAAAGAAATTTATAATGAGGGAATAGATAAATATGTACCAAAACAGATGCAAGAAAAGGTGGTACATTAAGTGCTGGTACAACAAAAAATGTAGTGAGGCCAAAGATAGAAGAGACAGCTTGGAAAAGATGGAAAAAAAGTGGCAAGTATATATCAAACTAAGAAATGAATATGTAAAAATATGCAGGGAAGAAAAGAAAAACTATGAAAAAGACATAGAAAAATGCAAAGACCAACCTAAACTATTCTACAGGTATGTGAATGGTAAACTAAAAGATAAACAAGAAATAGGAGTAATGTATATATAAAAGATGTAAAAATGGCTGAAATTATGAAACATTTTAAATCTGGGAGGAAGGACAGAGAGAAAGATCCCCCCCCAAGGAATGAAATAACTGTGACACAGAGGGAAATAAGGGACCAAATAAAAAAACCATGTCAGAAAATCACATGGTCCAGATGGAATTGCAAATTGGATATTAAAAGAATGTATAGATGAACTAATGGACAAAATATATAAGATAATTGATTACTCACTCAAAGAAGGAAAGGTACCACAAGATTGGAAAAATGCAAATATTGTACCAATATATAAAGGAGGGGACAAGGAAAATCTAACTATTGAGCAGTCTCTCTTATAAGCACAATAGTAAAAATATGTGAAAATTTGATCAAAAGTACGTGGATTAAACATTTGGAAGAAAAAAAATATACAGAATCCAAAACAATTTGGATTTAGGCACGGAAGATCATGTGCCACTATCTTGATTTGCTTTTACTTGAGGCTAATAGAAATAATGCAAGAAAGGGACAGCTGGGCAGATTGTACTTTCCTTGATCTACAAAAAGCATTTGATAAAGTACCACACAAAAGCTACTAAGAAAAATTGAAACAATAGGTGTGTACAAGGAAAGTTATTGAATTGGATGGAAGATTTCTTAAATGGGAGAAAAATGAGCATGGTACTTAAGAGACAAAAACTCGACCTGAAAAGAAATGATAAGTGGAGTCCCACAAGGATAGGATCTGTACTGGCTTCGGTAATGTTTGCCATATATATAAATGACATGGATGAAGGTGTGGAATGCTAAATGAACTTCTTTGCAGATGATGCAAAACTACTAAAGAAAGTAAGTACAGAGGAAGACTGTGATTCACTACAGAAAGGCCTGGATAAAGTCTGGGAATGGAGTCAAAAGTGGGAAGTCAACTTCAACATCAAGAAATGTAGTATAATGGAGTTTGGAAAAAGTAAAAACAGAATATCAGGGCAATATAAAATTGGGACAAAGAAGGTTAAAAAAGTTAGCTCAGAAAGGGACCTAGGAGTAATTGTCAGCAAAAACATGGCACCAGACAAGCATATCAACAAAATAGTCAGAGAAACCTTCAATTAATTAAGATCAATGAAAGTGGCCTTTGACTACTTGGATGGGGAAATGGTAAAGAAAATATTAGTTACACTGATCAGACCAAGATTGGAGTACACTGTGACACTATGGACAACCAGTACTAAAAGGAATATAAAGAAATTAGAAAGAATTCAAAGAGCAACAACAAAGTTGGCACGAACTCTCTCTAAATTGGCATATGAACAAAGATTGTCCAAACTGGAACTACCAACCCTGGAACAAAGAAGAGAAAGAGGAGATCTACTGACCATTTACAGAATTATGGAAGGGATGGATGTACTTGACAAGAGATGATTTATTAAAGTGGGATAAGAGAAAAACAAGAGGACATGAAAAGAAAATCAAAAAGAATAATTGTAGAAGAGATCTGAAAAAGAATAGTTTCCCACACTGGTGGATATCTGGAACAAATTGGATGAGGCAACAGTGAATGCAAAAACTATACAAAAATTTAAGAACAAATTTGATGTTGAAAGATACAAAGATGGGTCACTATGAGCATAGCTCTCTTCCCATATAATACTACTAGGTAAATACATACATCTGATAAGAACCACACTATTATGCCTACACTCAGGACACCATCCAACATCAAAATAGAGCAGACACAGAACAGACATGGCCACGGATTCAAATTACTCCAGATACAACCACCACACAGAACAGCACATGTGATGCCCCACATTAACAATACCCAGACAACAACACTATGTATCTTCCCTGAGTGACTTACAGTCTTGCCAGGAGGCTGATACCAGTTACCTGAAGGCAACTGGTCTTCATCAAGAGAGATCAGGGGCAATGGACTGACAGAATTACAGCATTGAATCGGTTTTCTATTGGTGACATTTTAATTCTAATGACTACTCGCATCACATTCAGTTTTCTTAAGTTTGTTATGTTTCTTTTTTGTTTTGGAAAGAAATTAGGAGAGGAAGAGGAGGCGAATCAAGTAGAGAAGAAAAGGTAAAAGGTGCAGATGGAGAGATGATAATGAAAGAGAAGACAGTAAGAGGAAGATAGGTAGAGTATTTTAGGGAGTTGCTAAATATAAAGGAGGATAGGGAGGGAAAGGTAGTTGCAGTAGGAAATGCTAAGAAAATGACCGTGATGGGTGAGGAAAATGGAGGAGAAATAAAGATGAAGTGAAGGCAGTTGTTAAGATGATGAGAGCAGGTAAGGCACCTGGTCTGGATGGATGTCATACAGAATGTCTGAAAAAAAAAGGTACAGTGATGGTGGACTGGCTGGTGAGGTTATTTAATGCTTGTTTAAGAGAGGGTAGAGTGCTGGAGGAGTGCCTGCATAGTTCCACTTTACAAGCGAAAAGGGGACAAGTGTGAGGACAGTTTGGGAGGTGTGCGAAAGGAAGTTGAAGATGAATGCGGGTAAAAGGTGATGAGATGTGCAAGGGGAGAAAATGGCAGCAGACTGGAAATGAGTATTATGGGAGACTGGAGGAAGTAGATAGTTTTGGATACTTGGGCGCAAATGTGGTGGGAAAGGGAGGAGTGGTTGAGGTAGAATGTAGATTGAGATAAGCAAGTAAATGCCTTGGGGGATTAAAAAGTATAACGAGAAATAAACATTTGGGAATGGAAGCTAAAAGGAGACTGTATGAAGGAGTGATTGTGCCAACAGCACTGTACGGGGCAGAAACATGGAACATAAGAGAGGAAGAGAGGAGTTTGAATGTATTTACCTAGTTGTAGTTGTATAATATGGGAAGGGGAGCTATGCTCATGGTGACCCATTTTTGTATCTCGCAAGATCAAGTTTGTTCGTAAATTCTGGTATTGCGTTTGCACACACTATTTTTTCATCCAATTTGTTCCATATATCTATCACTCTGTGTGGGAAGCTGTTCTTTTTCAAGTCTCTTCTGTAGTTATCCTTTTTGAGTTTCATTGCATGTCCTCTTGTTTTTCCTCTGTTCCACTTTAATAAGTCCTCTCTATCAAGGCGTTCTTTTCCTTTCATAATTCTGTAGATGGTTAATAGGTCCCCTTGTTCTCTTCTTTATTCCAGGGTTGGCAATTCTAGTTCAGGCAGTCTTTGTTCATGTGTCAGGTTTGAAATTGTTGGGGCCATCTTTATCGTTGCTCTTTGTATTCTTTCTAATTTTCTTGTATTTTTTTTTGTACTGGGTGACCATATCAGCGCTGCATATTCCAGTTTTGGCCTTATCAGTGTTTGTAATATTTTCTTAATCATTTCCTTATCCAGGTATTTAAAGGCCACCTTTATTGATCTCAACAAATTGTATGTTTCTCCAACTATTTTATTTATATGTTTATCTGGCGACATGTCTTTGGTGATGATTACTCCTAGGTTCCTTTCAGAATTTACTTTCTTTACTTCTTTTCCATCAATTTTATACTGTCCTGATATTCTATTCTTGCTTTTCCCAAATTCAATTATACTGCATTTCTTGATGTTGAATTCTACCTCCCATCTCTAGCTCCACTCTGAGATTTTGTTCAGATCACTCTGTAATGAGTCACAGTCTATTTCGGAGTTTATTCTCTTTACTATCTTTGCATCATCCACAGAGCAGTTCGTGCAACTTTCAATACCTTCGTCCATGTCGTTTATATATATAGCAAACATTACTGGAGCTAGTGCTGACCCCTGTGGGACACCACTACTCATTTCTTCCCATTTTGAATTTTTGTTTTTGAACACTACTCTCATTTTTCTTCCATGTAGGAAGTCCTCCATCCAATTCAATAGTTTTCCATGTATGCCTCCTACCGTTTCCAGTTTATATAGCAATTTTCTTTGTGGTACCTTATCAAATGCCTTTTGTAGGTCCAGGAAGGCACAGTCTGCCCAGCCATCCCTTTCTTGCAATATATCTATCAATCTTGAATAGAAACAAATCAAATTAGTGGTACATGATCTTCCTTGTCTGAATCCAAATTGCCTCGGGTTCAATATATTATTCTCCAGATATTTTGTCCATCTATCTTTGACGATTCTTTCACAAATTTTAACTACTGTACTCGTTAGGGACACAGGTCTATAATTTGTTGGGTCTTCCTTATTTCTCCCCTTATATATTAGCATTTTTTCAGTCTCCTGGTAGTTTTCCTTCTTTGAGTGAGTATTCAATTATTTTGTATATTTTTCCTGTTGGTTCATCTATACATACCTTTAGTATCCAGTTTGTAACTCTGTCCAGGCCATGTGACTTGTTAATGTGAAGCTTTAACATTTGATTCCTTATTTCATTCTGAGTAATATCTAATTTCTTCATTGGAAGAAATCTTACTTCAATTCTTTGATCACAGTTTTATAGATTTTTTTTTCTCTTTGGTGAATGCAGATTTGAAATGTGTCCATATCTGCCATTTTTATATTTTCTGTGTATTCTCTGTCACCTTGACATAATTTAAGTATTTCCTGTTTATTTTTTAGTTTGATGTTTACATATCTATAAAATAATTTGGGTTGATCTTTACATTTGTCTATTATGTCCTTTTCATAATTTATTTTTTCTTCTCTACATATCTATACATGTTCAATTCTTAGTTTGTTGTATGTTTTCCATTTCTCAGTTGTTTTTTTCTTTTTTCCATCTTTTCCAGGCTTTATTTCTTCTGTCTTTTGCTTTTTTTTCACTGCACTTTTTATTATACCAGGATTTTATATATATCCTTTCCTGTTTTTGTCTGGGTACATACTTATCCACTCCTTCATTATTTGAGATGAGGTGCCTGAGAAGTATGATAGGGGTTACTAGGCTGGATAGAGTGAGAAATGAGGAGGTGAGGAGGAGAACAGGGGTGGAAAGGGAGTTGGGAGATAGGGTTGATGAGAGAGTATTGGGATGGTTTGAACACATGGAAAGAATGAGTGAAGAAAGACTAGTAAAAGAGGTGTGGAAGGCAGAGGTAGAAGGAGTGAACATGAGGGGTCAACCTAGGATGAGATGGATGGATGGGGTAAAAGAGGCACTGGAAAAGAGGGGAATGTCTGTTGAGGAAGGATGGGAGAGTACAGAAGATAGGAGTGAATGGAGAGGGGTTGTATATGGATGATGCTGTGATGCATGAGGTGGAATGGGTAGGGGATAGGGGTTGAAGGAGCATTGTGAGAAAAATTGACACAGCCCAAAGGGATTTCTGCCCGTCTTCTCCCTTTCTGTATAAGGGGACAGAGAGGGGGGATTGGCAATTGAATGAAGTGACCTTGCTGTGGATGTGCTGTGTCTTGTGACACTGCTTCTGACCCAGGACAGTGGGCGAGATGCAACGATGACCCATCCTCCAGGAGGAGCCATGATAAGAGGGAGGGAAGAGGGTGGAGGGGAGTGGAGTATGTTAGGGATGGAATGGGTGGGAGTGTTTTTTATATCTGTTTTTTGGCTACCTCCCTTATAAGGGAAAAAAAGCCTTTGGTGTATGTATGTTCCTATATTAGAAAAAGTGGAAGAAATATAGTTAAGTTGATAAAGAGACATCCTGGATCCTATCCTGAGAATTCCAGATGAAAGTGGGGAAATTGACGTGTTCTGACAATGGGCAGCAGGGAAATCTCTTCAGTCCATCTTGCAGGGCCACCACAAGGTACCATTGGTTCCTTTAGCAAAGTGGTTCTTAACCTTTTTCAGTGTCTGTACTCCTTGATTATCTCAGAAAATTTTCTTGTACCCCCCTCCAATATAAATACAATGCAAACATATGAAAAGGATTAGCGATACAAATCTTGCTAAGAAATGATTAGATATATTCTGTTACTGAACAAAGGTACTTTTTTATTTGAAGTAGACAATGTCAGTTAGTAGGATACAATGAATGTACATTATGCTTTCTCATGGTAAATATACAGTACCATTGCACTGGTTATCATGTCTCATACCCCCAGGATTAAGGTTTTGTAACCCTTGGGGGTACAGGTACCCCAGGTTAAGAACCATTGCTTTAGAAGCTGGATCATGATGAAGTTAAGTCTTTTCTTTTATCAAGTGATGATCATGCTTACTCAAATCATGGAAATTTAGTAGTGATGAAAAGTTCAATGTTTTGTTTATCTTGCTTAACATGGACTTCATTATACAACCATTGCATCAAGGTAAAATAAAATCATACAATTCAGTACTATACATTTATTTTGCTTCATTTTACTTCAATATACAATATCTTAACAGTGTATCATAATTACCTAATTATGCCTATACTGTATATTGTTCTTGTGATCATATCAATAAAGATCATAGAAATAGATATCCACAACAAAGGCAAAGGGTGGTTTATAAATTTCTTTGCTGGCAGACAATGCAGAGTAACCTGTATCAACTAATTCTCTGGGAGAAAAAGATTACACAAAAGGAATTCCCCAAAGAGCAACACTCTCATCTGCATTACTCTTCACAAGTGATCTCCCAACATCAAATCCAGAGCATAACACCAAAGCACTCACCTGTGCAGCCAATACAATGATGATAACCCAGCATAGCAACTATAAAATAGCTCCTGATAATACCCAAGCTTACTTAGACAAACTAAAACAATGTCCTAGAAAAAAATAGAATGGAGGACTCTTCCCAGAAATCATCAGTTACATTACTCACTCTAGACAACTACAGTTACATTACTCACTCTAGACAACCACAGTTACATTACTCACTCTAGACAACCACAAGTCAAAGAAACATTTAATTGTAAAATTGAATGGTCAAACCCTTCCCTTGGAAATAGATGAAAAAATCCTGGGACTTTAAGCCAATACATGCCAAAGATCTGGCAATGAAAATCAACACGAAAACAAACATCCTAATTTCAATTGTATGCATGGACTTCAGTCAACAAAAGAAAACAGTAATCATAGTCAATAAACAGTTCTTGAGAACCACACTTGACTACACTTCCACAGCATGGTTCCTAGCAATCAAGAAACCATGGTCATCTTAAAAACTATATAAAATAAAGCAATGAGAATGACAACAGGATGCACCAAAACCATCCTAAAAGAATATCTCCATACAGAAACTGAAATTCTCCCCACATAGCATCACATGAAAATAGTTGATGTACATCTCTATCCAAGAGACCTTAACCATACTCACCCATTTCATTACATCACACAAGCATGAAAAAAAAAACACTAATAGCTTACTACTCAGCATTGAGTACAACCTACCCCTCCACCACACAAGACATTTATACAAAAACACATTTGCAAAATGGTCTATATCGACCCCCAGGGGTCGATGAGACCATTCAAGGGGTCGACAAATAGCCAAGGGGTCAAAATTTACCTAGTTGTATCTACTTAGTTGTATTTTATGGGACAAGAGCTATGCTCGTGGTGATCCATTTTCGTATCTCTCTTCAGGCAGTTTATTCTTAAAATCTTGTATAGACTTGGCACTCACTGTTTCTCTGTTTAGTTTGTTCCAGATATCAATCTCTCTATGTGGGAAGCTATTCTTTTTCAAATCTCTTCTGTAACTGTCCTTCTTTAGCTTCTTTTCGTATCCTCTTGTTTCTCTTCTGTCCCATTTTAATAAGTCATCTCTATCAAGAATTTCCATCCCTTTCATAATTCTGTAAATGGTCAACAAATCACCTTTCTCTTTTCTGTTCCAGTGTTGGTAGATGTAATTTCTCCAATCTTTGTTTGTATGTCAAATTTGATGGTATAGGTGCCATTTTTGTTATTGCTCTTTGAATTCTTTCTATTTTTTTTTTCTTTTTGTGCTAGGTGCCCACAGTGCATACTCTAGTTTAGGTTTTACTAGTGTAACCACTATTTTCTTTACCATTTCTTCATCCTTGTAGTCGAAGGCCACTTTCATTGCCCTTAAGTTAAAAGTCTCTCCAAATAATTTATTGACATGTTTATCAGGTGTCAAGTCACTTGAGATAATCACTCCCAGATCCCTTTCTGAATCGACTTTTTTTGACTTCTTTTTTCCAATTTTATATTGACCCGATATTCCATTTTTGCTTTTTCCAAGTTCCATTATACTACATTTCTTAATGTTAAAGTTCATTTCACATCTGACCCCAAATCCACATTTTGTCCAGGTCTTCTTGTAGCTATCTACAATCTTTTGTGCTTACTTTCTTGAATGATTTGGTATCATCGTCAAAGAAGTTCATGTAATAATTCACTCCCTCATCCATATCATTTACATATATGGCAAACATTAAAGTAGCCAATATAGAGCTTTGCTGGACGCCACTTATCACATCTTTCTAGTTCGAATTTTTGTCTCTAAGTACCACTCTTATTTTTCTCCCACTTAAGAAATCCTTCATCCATTCCAGTAGCTTACCTTGTATTCCTCCTATTATTTCAATTTTCCTTATTAACTTTTTATGTGGTACTTTGTCAAAAGCCTTCTGCAAGTCCAAGAAGGCGCAATCTGCCCAGCCATCTCTTTCTTGTATTATCTCAATTAATCTCAAGTAAAAGCATATTAAGTTTGTGGTACACAATCTTCCACTTCTAAAGCCAAATTGTTTAGGGTTTAATATTTTATTTTCTTCCAAGTGTTTGATCCATTTGTTTCTGATCATTTTTTTGCATATTTTTGCTACTGTCTGAAGTTTGTAGGATCTTCTTTGCTTCCTCCTTTATATATTGGTACTATGATTGCATCTTTCCAATCTTGCGGTACCTTTCCTTCTTTGTGTGAAAAGTCTATTATCTTGTATAATTTGTCTGTTAGTTCACCTATACACTCTTTCAGTATCCAATTTGCAATTCCATCTGATTCATGCAATTTTCTGACATCTTGGTTTTTTATTTGGTCTCTCATTTCTTTCTGTCCTTCATTTCTTTCATTTTAGGGGGTCTTTCTTGTTGTCCATCTTCCCAAATTTATGAGCTCTCACTTGTAAAAACAGACCTGAAATGTCTGATCATAACTTCTGCCATTTCTGTGTCATCAATATGTTCTTTATTTCCTTCACGCAGTTTTACAATTTCATGTTTATCCTTTAATTTGTCATTTACATATCTGTAAAATAATTTAGGTTGATCCTTACATTTGTCTATGATATCTTTTTCATAATTTCTTTTTTCTTTCCTGTGTATATTCACTAGTTCCAATATAGTTCCTTGTAAAGCGTAAATGAGGAATAGACATTTGGGAATGGATGCGAAGAGGAGACTGTATGGAGTGATTGTGCCAACAGTACTGTATGGTGCAGAAACATGGAACATAAGAGAGGAAGAGAGAAGGAGTTTGAATGTGTTTGAGATGAGGTGTCTGAGAAGTATGATGGGGGTTACTAGGCTAGATAGAGTGAGAAATGAGGAGGTGAGGAGGAGAATAGGGGTGGAAAGGGAATTGGGAGATGGGGTTGATGAAAGAATATTAGGATGATTTGGACACATGGAAAGAATGAGTGAAGAAAGACTAGTAAAAAAGGTATGGAGGGCAGATGTGGAGGGAGTGAACATGAGGGGACGGCCTAGGATGAGGTGGATGTATGGGGTGAAGGGGGCTTTGGGGAAGAGGGGAATGTCTGTTGAGGAAGGACGGGAGAGGACAGAAGACAGGGTGGTGAATGGAGAATGGTTGTATATGGATGATGTTGTGATGCATGAGGTGGAATGGGCAGGGGGATGGGGGGTGAGGTAGTATGTGTGAGCAAAATTTGATGCAGCCCGAAGGGATTTCTCCCTGTCTTCTCCTGTTATGCATGGGCGGACGGAGAGGGGGGGTCGCCGATTTAATGAAGCAGCCTTGCTGTGGATGTGCTGTGTCTTGCGACACTGCTTCTGACCCAGGGCAGTGGAAAGGTGTAGGGATGACCCGTCATCCAGGAGGTGCTAAGATAAGAAGGAAGAGGGAAGGTGGAGGGGTGTGGAGTGTATTCAGGGATGGAATGGGTGGGAATGATTTTATGCCTTTTCCTTTTTGGCTACCTCCCTTGTAAGGGGGAAAAAGCCTTGGTATATGTATGTATGTATGTGTATATTCACATATTCGTTCCTAAGTTTTATATATGTTTGCCATTTGGAAGTTTTTTGTCTCTTTTCCATCTTTTCCAGGCTTTGTCTCTTCTGTCTTTAGCCTCACTGCACTTTTTGTTATACCAACACTTTATATAAATCTCTTTTTGCTTCTTCTTTGGTACATACTTTTCAATTCCTTCCTTGTACTTTTCTCTGAATATGTTCCATTTGTCTTCCATCTTTGTTTCCTCTTTGAAGAATTTATTCCAGTTTGTGTTTTGGAATTTTTTTCTTAGTTTTACAAAATTTGTTTTGTTGTACATTAATCTTCCTTCTCTATGTTTATCATTCCTTCCTACATTGTTTTGTTCTTTTAATTCAAACTCTATTAGTATATGGTCACTCTTTCCAATTGGTGTTTTATACTCCATTTTGTTCACAATATCTGGTTCAGAAGTTAATATTAGGTATAGTTTCAATGGTTCCTGTTTCTATATCTAGTATTTTCCTTAACCCATTGTGTTAAGGTGTATTCAATGGTCATATCCTGTAGAATGTTGCTCCAAAGTTCTTCTCCCCCTTTTACTATTGTTTCTTCCCAGATTATCCTTTGCATTAAAATCACCCATAATTACTATGTTACCACCCTCTTTCAGTAACTCATTTAACACATTCATTGTGTCTTCTATGATCACTATCAGACCAAGCCTGTGTTTTTGGTGGCACATACACTACTACAAATTTTCTACTTTTCATATATATATTTTTTTAATTTTAATCATAATTAATTCCACATTACCTTTGCCTTCATTTATCTTTGTCACATTCAAACCCTTTTTGGTCAATATCATGACACCTCCTCCCTGCTTGTCTGTTCTATTTTTTGCCCAGTAGTTGTATAGACCTTGTCCCACTATACTTGTTGATAGAGGTCCTTTCAGATTTGTCTCCACAATTCCCATAATGTCAGGTTTCTCTATTTCTAGATAGTCATTTAGTTAATTTATTCCAGAGATCATACCATTGATATTTGGGTATGCCACTTTTAGTTTAATATTTTCTTCTCTTTTTTGGTTTAAGTTTCCATTTTTCTGATGTAGACCTACCATTTTTTCAGTCTCAAGTCCAGTACTTAAAAAGAAAAAAAAAAAAACTAATTTTTTTCAGTCTCTGTTCTTTTCTCATTACTATCATTGGCTTCAATTCTGAGAGCATTGACTTTTTCTTTTTCCTCATCATTCATTTCCTTTTTATCCATATATGTTCGAATTTCTCGCTGTTTGCTAATTTAACTGCTTTTGATAATACCTCCTTGGCTATCATTTGAGTTCTTTAAAATCAAATGGTTAGCATGAAATGATCCTGTTCTCTTCTTGTACCGAAAGAGTAAGAATAATCAACCAATATATAAAATTAAAGAAAAACCATGTCAGTTCACTTTGAGTCGAAAATCCTCCCCATTCTGTGCATGTAGGGAGAATCTCACATACACACAACCACATCGTGAATGAATATCAAGATGATGAGCTTGTGTAATATTATTGGCTTGAATATTACTTATAGTAATATAATAAAGAATATATAATATCACTCTTAAAGCTATTGGTAAATTATAAATATTTATTTTAAAAGACTTATGTTTATGCATATGTGAAAGTGTCTGTATCATTATTGGAACGCCATCGCCTTGATGAATGCTGTCATTTAGCCCTTTATAACAGATTAAAATAAGAAAAAAAAAATAATAATAAATAAAAATATATGAATAGAATAAGTAAAATCCAAGGATACTAACAAATAGTTATAACTGTTTACTACACATGGTGGGCATATACTTACACAGACAGATATTTATTCTATAAAATATTCAATAAAATAGTTATAATTAGAATCTCTGAGACTTCAAAATGCACTGTGATATGGTGATACAAATTTTCTCACTACTTACTCAAATTTCAATTTTTTTTTAATTTCTCGCTGAAAAATCATTCTAGGTTTTAATCTGACAAATCTTCATTTTTTTTTCTCCTTGCCTTTTTCCTTAAAATGATAATAATGCATGACTTTGGGTAATGAATCTACTAAAAATGAAATATAATCAAGTGAAAAGTAAGTTCCCCACCCTACTTTCTTGCTGAAGAGACGGGAGTCTGCAGTTCAGTACATTCTCAACTTGCATAGCAGTGTCAGTTGTGCCAAGGAAAATATTATTTTGACTTGAATATTGTGTGTAGAAGACATAATGGCTGCTGCTGAAGCTAAGAAGAAGTGCCGACAATATTCACAAGAATATTTGAAATATGGTTTCAATACTTCCTTTACCAATGAAACCATGCCATTGTGGCTTTTGCGTGAAAAGACTTTCAGTAATGATGCCATTAAACCTTCAAAGATGAAAGACCATCTTGAAGGATTCACTCTGACAAAAAATCCAAAGACCTTGAATATTTT
This sequence comes from Oratosquilla oratoria, assembly GCF_046742065.1. Taxonomy (NCBI): domain Eukaryota; kingdom Metazoa; phylum Arthropoda; class Malacostraca; order Stomatopoda; family Squillidae; genus Oratosquilla; species Oratosquilla oratoria. The sequence continues at coordinate 70,682,093 of NC_134787.1, read as the reverse complement.
AAAGTTATTGAAAGAAAAAAATGAAAAATCGATCAAACATCAAGACTTTCTTCAAATCAGCTGCTAGTGCTGATAATGAAGGAGGCTTAAAAGCATCATACAATATCCCCCTATGATAGCAAAGAAGGAAAACCACTTACAATTGGTGAGGAAATCATAATTCCAGCAATGAAAGAATTTATTGAAACTGTTATGAAGATTCTCAATCTGTTTTTAAGAAACTGCCATTATGTAACAATACTGCAGAAAGACAAATTGATGAAATGGCAAATGATGTACAAAAAAATTGACATCTGAACTTCAATGCAGGAAGTTTTCTTTGCAACTTGATGAATCAACTTTTGACAGCACAAATTTCTCATGGCATATGTGAGGTATTACAAAGTCAAAAGTGCATCATTGATGAATTTTTATTTGCCAAGTACCTTGGCACCTGATTCAAAAGGTGAGACAATTTCTAAGTGTTTGGAGGAGTATTTAAAGAAGCATGATATATCTCTTAGCAATGTTACTGCTGTGGCTACTGACAGAGCACCAGCAATGGTTGGCCGCTATAGAGGATTTGCAGCTTAACTCAAGAAAAAGATGACTAATGTACGTACTGTTCATTGTGTATTGCATAGGCAATACCTTGTAGCCAAGAAACTCAGCAGTGAACTTCATGATGCTTTAAAAGTGTGCATAAGATCAATCAACAAAATAAAGGCACATCAACTCAACTCACGATTGTTTGCATCGCTATGTGAAGAGAATGATGAATTTTTTTTGCCAATTACTCATGCACACTGAAGTAAGGTGGCTCTCTAGGGGCCAAAGCTTACAAAGACTTCTAGAGTTGTACAATTCAACTGTACAGTTTCTGGCAGACATAGACCCATTTTTATGTGAAGAGTTAAAAACATGTAAAAATGCTCTGTTCTATTTGGCAGAACTGTATTCAAAGTTTAATGAGACACAGAAATGTCTGCAAGGTAAAATGTTACCATTATTCAAGCCAGATCAATTCTACTAGGCTTCCAAGGCAAACTAAGCCTCTTTAAATCTTCTTTGGCATGCAGAGACTTTCAAATTAACTGAAGATTTCAAAGTGTAGTTTGAAGACCTGGAGAAAATGCAAGTGCCTGAATGAATCCTTACACCATTTAATGTTGAAATAGAAAATGCAGGCAATGACCCACAGCTGCAGGAAGAATTTATTGACATAACTATGGATCTCAAAGCAAGTGCATTTTTTAAAACAAAAAGTCTATGTGATTTTTGGAGCAATGAAAACAATGTTGCTAAATATCCTCAGCTTTGTGAAGTGGTTGAGCCATTTTTACTTGCTTTCCCAAGTTCATACATGGTTGAAGCTGGTTTTAGCCATGTAAATGCAATTCTAACAAAGCAGAGGAGCAAACTGAGCGTGGAAGAGCATGGAAACATACAACTAAAACTTACTAATTTACAACCCAATACAAAACCCCTTGTTGATGCCCATCAGGCACACCCTTCTCATTAATGTTGTCCATAAATTTACCTTTTTTTTTCAGAAAAAAGGGATTCAGATAAATTGTATTATTATGCCCTCATATTTTTTTTCCTTTCCTTGTGTTCTCTTTCATGCATCATGCTACTACTAATGCAAAATGCTACTACTACTACTACTACTACTACTACTACTACTACTACTACAACTATTTTCATAATCATTTTATGATATATATGTGTTGTGTATATATATATATATATATATATATATATATATATATATATATATATATATATATATATATATATATATATATATATATAAGCTTCTTATTCAACCTTTCAATTTAACAAGCTAAAAACCTTTCTTTAGTAGTTGGAAGATTATAAAACAAAATTCCAAAATCCATTTTGGAGAACTGTGTAACTATAAAAGTACAATGTTTCTACTCTCACGAGTAATTTTCTAAAGCTGAAGGTTTTCTATGATTTTACACAACTATGAAAGCATGGATAGAATATATAATTCAACATGGTTATGGATAATGCAGAGTTAATAGCAATTACCATACTTGAAACAAAACAAACTATATGCAAATTGCCACAAACACAAAAACTGTGACAATGGTACTTTAGAATTACCATAAGATTTATGAGACCAAACAAGAACTACAGTAAAGAATTAAAACAATAATATCAACAACAAAAATGATAACAATCATAATGATGATAATAACACTATTGATAACTAAAATAATAATAATAATAATAATAATAGTAATAATAATAACAATATATACATATACCAAAGGCTTTTTCCCCCTAACAAGGGAGGTAGCCACATAACAAAGGCATAAAAACCATTCCCACCCATTCCATCCCTAATATACTCCACTCCCCTCCACCCTCCCTCTTATCTTGGCACCTCCTGGATGATGGGTCATCCCTGCATCTTGTCCACTGCCCTGGGTCAGAAGCAGTGTCGCAAGACACAGCACATCCACAGCAAGGCAGCTTCATTAAATCGGCGACCCCCCCTCTCCATCCCCCCATGCAGAAAAGAAGACGGGGAGAAATCCCTTCGGGCTGCGTCAAATTTTTCTCACACATACTACCTCACCCCCCATCCCCCACCCATTCCACCTCATGCATCACATCATCATCCACACACAACCACCCTCCACTCATCCCCGTTGATTAAAGACAATCTGTTACCTGACAGACATCAGTACAATTGTGGAAGAGACATATGGACTGCAGCATCTAAACTAGCCATTGTAGATAAACTGATCACTGATATGTTATTGCAGGATATTACTGAACATAGTAAAAGTGAGTGGAACTTCCCTCTGATTCTGGTGCCAAAATCAGATGGTACCATGCATCCGGTTATTGATTATGGGGAATTGAATAAGCATACTATACGTGACTGATTACCATTACCGGATATAGGGGACATTCTTAGAAGTTTGGGAACTGAGAATAGGTATTTTAGCACTGTTGTGTATGTTAAAGACAGATTAGAAATTTTCAGAAGCTCTGCCAAGGGATTCGAACCCTGACCTGTGCATATATAGTGTCTTGACTTCGTGATTATATACGCACAGGGTTCAAATCCCTTAGCAGAGCTTCTAGAAATTTTAGCACTGCAGATATCAAATTTGCTTTTTGGCAAATAGAGTTGTATGAAGACTCACAAGAATTCACAGCATTTTCTACCCCAACAGGACACTATGAGTTCAAATAAATTTCATCTGGGTTATGTAATAGTCCATTAACTTACATTAGATTAATGAATATAGTTCTAGATGGGTTGTTAGGAAACACTAGCAATGTATTTCTAGATGATATTTTAAGTTTCCCAAACAGCGGCTGAGCACTTTATGAATTATATTTGGTATTTTCAAGACTGGTTGAAGAGGGATTGAAAGAACTGGAAAAATGTAATTTTTTTGCAGGAGTGTTATTAATTTGGGACATAAGATAGACAGGCATGGACTTGGTACAGTAAATTCAAAGGTTGAAGCAATAAAAACTTTTCCAGTTCCAAACATTGTAGAAAAAGTTAGAAGTTTCTTGGGATTGACAGGATATTATAGGAAACTTATCCAAGGATATGCAGACATAGCTAATCCATTAAGTTCTTTGTTGAGGAAAGGATCAAAGTTCATGTGGGGACCTCCACAACACCAAGCTTTTGACAAGTTGATAAACTTACGAGTTCCCCAGTTTTAATATTTCCAAACTATGATAAAGAGTTGATTCTTTATACTGATGCATCTGACATAGGATTACCTAATTGTATTATACGGGAAGGGAGCTATACTTGTGGTGACCCATTTTTGTATCTTTCAGCATGAAGTTTTTTCTTGAAATCTTGAATAATATTTGCACACATGTTTCTTTATCTTAGTTATTCCAGATATCCAGTACTTTGTGTGGAAAGCTATTATTTTTCCGATCTCTTCTATAGTTATCCTTTTTGAGTTTCTTTTCATGACCTCTTGTTTTTCCATTGTCATTTTTAGTAAATCATTCCTACCAAGGATTTCCATTCCTTTCATGATTCTATAGTCAGTAGATCACCTCTTTCTCTTCTCTGCTCCAGTGTTGGTAGTTCCAATTTCGATAATCTTTGTTCGTATGTTAATTTGGAAAGAGGTGGTGCCAACTTTGTCATTGCTCTCTGTATTCTTTCTAATTTCCTTATATTCTTTTTAGTACTGGGTGTCCATAGTGTCGCTGTGTATTCCAGTTTTGGTCTAATCAATGTAACTAATATTTCTTTAATCATTTCTTCATCCAAATAGTCAAATGCCACTTTCATTGACCTTAATAGGTTGAAGGTTTCTCTGACTATTTTGTTTATATGTTTATCCGGTGTCATGTCTTTGCTGATTGGATAAATTAGGTAGTGACGTCGGAGCAGAAGTGACTTAGTGAGTGGATTGAGGATCCCAGGTGGGAGTCCCTTGGTGTAAATTAACAGCCAAGTGTAACATTCAAAAAGAAACAAAGAATTTTTTTTTTTACCCAGTTTAATTCACCCCATCCAGAAACATTACTAACTTGCTACAGAAGATTTGAAGGAAAATGAAGAAATATAATACCAGGGCTGAGCAAATTTTTTTTTTTTGGGGGGGGTGGGGGCTAATAGTAATATGATAATACACATATATTATCCTCATTTCAGAAGGGGAGGGGGTTAATGGTTGGGCTAGCACTGATGGCTGACAAATCTTTAGCCCTGGCAATTAAAAATTCCACTTAATAAAATTATTTCAATGAGTGTTTTAAATTTTCAATTTGCTCATTTCAGTTGGGGGGGCTAATGGGGGGGCTGGCCACTTTTTTGGGGGGCCAAGCCCCCCCAAGCCCCCCCCTGGCGCCGCCACTGTTTAGAGGAGCATAACAGGCTAGACAGTAAGGCATTGTGAGAAGTTTTGCAGATATATAGGATAGGGGGAAAGCTGTTAACCCCTTCAATACGGGCCAAAATCTCGCGGGCAGCATTAGCTGCCAGACATGCGATGTTACGTCATAATACTCGCATTATAAAAAATAAAGTCACCACTGTATTGCTCATTCTCTTTCACCCATGAATTTTGATAACCACAGAAAATATGATGAAGCCAGTTTACAGAGTATGGGGGTCACGCAGGTACAACTACTATATAATCAAGACGCCGACATCGGCATCCTCGCGTACTCACTTGCTCCTCATGACGCCTACGTAGGCATCATCGTAACGAAGGGGTTAAGGGCAATTAAAAGCTTTTACATGAGTAGTAGAGCTTGTGTTAGGGTTGCGAATGGCAAGAGTGAGTGGTCTGTAGTAAAGGTTGGGTTGTGCTAAGGTTGTGTTGTGTCACCATGGCTGCTCTATGTGTACATGGATGGGGTTGTATTAAAGGTAACTGCGAGGGTGATGGACAGAGGATTGGAGATAATTAGAGTGGAGGCAAGTGGGAGATAAGCTAGTTGTTGTTTGCTGATGACACTGCACTTGTGGTAGGGTCAGAGGATGGTTTAAGACAGTGACAGATTTTGGGAAGGTATGTGATAGGAAATAGAAAGTAAATGTGGATAAAAGCAAGGAGATACAATATACAAGAGGTGAGGGTGGCAGTAAGTTTGAAGTAAATCTTAAAGGAGAGAGGTTAAAGGAAGTGGATCATTTAAGGTATCTAGGGTTCCATGTAGTAGGAAATGAAGGAATGGGGGTTGTAACTGTTGAATGAGGAAGGAAAAAAATATCTTAGGGGGAATGAAAAGCATCATATAAAATAAGTGTCTGGATGCAAAGAGAAGATTACATGAAAAGGTGATTCTGCCATGGCACTGTATGAGGTTGAGAATTGAAATTTAAGGGAAGCAGAGATGAAGTGTTTGAAAAGTATGGTGGGGATTACAGGGATGGATAGGGTGAGAAATGATGAGGTGAGGAGGAGAGTATGGGGTGGTAAAGGAGCTGTCAGGGTTGATGAAAGAATATTGGAATGGTTTGGGCACAGGGAAAATATTAGTGAGGAAAGACTAGCAAAAAGAGTGTGGAAGTTAGAGGTAGATGGTGTGAACTTGAGGGGAAGTCCAAGAGTGTGATGGATTGATGGGGTATAGGGGGGCTTGAGTAAAAGGGAATTTTCTTTTAAGCAGGGAAAGGAGAAGGCCAAGATATGTGTGAGTGGAAAATGGTTGTGAATGGACTATACATTGACACAGCATGAAGGAATTTCTCTGTCTTCTCTTTTTGCACGAGGGGATAAGGATGGAAAGTTGCAATGTACATGAAAATGTGGGGCCCTGCTATGGATGTGCTATCTTGCTTCATTACTTCGGACCTGGGAAGTCAGTGGGAGACAAGGATGACTTTTTATCCATAAGGAGCTAAGATAAATGGGAAACAAATGGGTGACAGATAAGAATTGGATGGGTACATATCTTGACTGGCTACCTCCCTTATAAGGGGTAAGAGGCCTTTGGTGTGTGTATATTTATACATACAAATATATATATATATATATATAATCTTTTTTTCTTAATTCTGATTGCTACCAGGACAATTTTCCTTATTTTTGTGACAGACTTTCAGTTCCAAAGATACTACAATTTGTCTCAGTCAAGTTCTACCATAACAGATGATAATCTTCTTTTCATTATTGCTCTTACTTGGCTATTTCATTCATTTCCATGGCATCTGTTTGAGGAGATGGGAAGTTACCTAATTGATAGTAGGGAGATAAGAAATGGGCTTCCTGGTATGATCCTCACCTCTCAGACATATCTTCCATTTATTCAGCTCTAAATGATTGTCATATTCACTATGCTATTGGAGTGCATTCAATATATCTTTGACCCTGATAGAAAAACTGTTGTTCTTGTGTTGTCTTCTGATGGTCAAATTTTGACACTTCCCAAGAGTGGCCTCTGAGATTTGGTACCAAGATTGAAGAACTTTGAGTAAGGGTCATAACAAAGCCATGAATCAGTCTTGAAGTACTTGAAGACTGTCTGGTGTCACCTTTCATCATAAGGAAATTGTAATAGTTCTGGCACTAGTTTAGTTGCCCTTTTTTGGACCTTCTCCAGGGCCTGCAGGTTCTCTCCCAAATAAGGTGACCATGATGAGATGTCACAGCCTAAAACAGGAACGACTAGAACAAGGGAGAGGGGTAAGAGACTCCCTCTTCAAAATGGTGAAGTTCTTCTTGATGATGCTTAAGAGACTTGGTTTTGTCTGCTGCCTTGACAATGATGTGGGCCAATGAGTTCAGGTTGTTTAAATTATGATGCCTGTATAGTTCCGCTTTACAAGGGAAAGGGGGACAAGTGTGAGTGTAGTAGTTTCAGAGGGATCAGCTTGTTGAGTGTAGTTGGGAAGGCTTATGGGATGGTCTTGATTGAGAGGATTAGGAGAGGAACAGAGGGAGTAATTGGTGAGGAACAGTATGGGTTTAGGACAGGTAGGGGATGTGTAGATCAGATCTTTGTGGTAAGACAGATATATGAGAAAGCTATAGGAAAAGGTAAGGATGTTTTTTTGGCTTTTATGGATCTGGAAAAGGCTTATGACAGGGTAGACAGGAAGGCACTGTGGGAGGTACTGCAGATATATGGGATAGGAAGAAAGCTGTTAAGAGCAGTCAAGAGTTTTTACGAGAGTAATAGAGTTTGTGTTAGGATTAGAAATGGAGAGAGTGAATGGTTTGAGGTAAAGGTGGGACTTCGTCAGGGATGTGTTATGTCGCCCTGGCTGTTCAATCTCTACATGGATGGGGTGGTGCAAGAGGTGAATACAAGGGTAGTGGGACAGGGGTTAGAGATGATTAAAGAAAATGGAGAAAAGTGGGAGGTGAGCCAGTTGTTGTTTGCTGACGACACTGTGCTTGTAGCAGGATCGGAGGAGGGATTGAGGAAGTTAGTGACAGAGTTTGAGAAGGTGTGTGAAAGAAGGAAGCTGAAGATGTGGGTAAAAGTAAGGTAAAGGTAATGAGATGTACAAGGGGAGAGAGTGACAGCATTAAGGGTGAAAGATTGGAGGAAGTGAATAGTTTTAGATACTTGGGTGCGAATGTGGCAGGAAAGGGAGGAGTGGGGGTGGAGGTAGAATGTAGATTGAGAGAAGTGAGTAAATGCCTTGGTGGATTGAAAAGTGTTATGAGAAATAGACATCTGGGAATGGATGCTAAGAGGAGGTTGTATGAAGGAGTGATTGTAACTACAGCATTGTATGGGGCAGAAACATGGAACATGAGAGAGGAAGAGAGAAAGAGTTTGAATGTGTTTGAGATGAAATGTCTGAGAAGTATGATAGGGGTTACTAGGCTAGAGTGAGAAATGAGGAGGTGAGGAGAACAGGGGTGGAAAGGGAACTGGGAGATAAGGTTGATGAAAGGGTATTAGGATGGTTTGGACACATGGAAAGAATGAGTGAAGAAAGATTAGTAAAAGAGGTATGGAAGGCAGAGGTGGAAGGAGTGAATATGAGGGGGCGTCCTAGGATGAGATGGATGGATGGGGTGAAAGGGGCATTACAAAAGAGAGGAATGTCTGTGAAGGAAGGACAAGAGAGGACAGAAGATAGGGGTGAATGGAGAGGGGTTGTGTATAGATGATGCTGTGATGCATGAGGGGGAGTGGGTAAGGAAGTATGTAAAAGAAAAAAAAAATTGACGCAGCCCGAAGGGATTTCTCCCCGTCTTCTCCTTTTGGTATGAGGGAACGGAGAGGGAGGGGAGGTCACCGAACTTATGAAGCGGCCTTGCTGTGGATGTGTTGTGTCTTGCGACACTGCTTCTGACCCAGGGCAGTGGACAGGATGCAGGGATGACCCGTCATCCAGGAGGTGCCAAGATAAGAGGGAGGGAGGAGGGTGGAGGGGAGTGGAATATATAGGAAATGGAATGGGTGGGAGTGGTTTTTATGCTTTTTTCTTTTTGGCTACCCCCCATGTAGGGGGAAAAAGCCTTTGGTATATGTAATCCTTTTCTTGTGTAGTTCCCTGAAGAAGTATCCCATTTAACACTAGTTAGTTGATATATCATATGTGCATGAATTCCCATTTTTAATGTTAAAAGTCAGCACTCAAAGCACCCCAAAACCAAATCATCTAAGTGTCACTGGAATATCTATGATTTTTGGGTCAAAACATTAACATACGTCAAAGAAAATAACTTGGAAAGAGCATTCTTAATTCACAGTAGATGTTCTGGAAAACGTCTACTGTGAATTAAGAATGATGAAGTCAAGGAGACTGTTACAATGAAATCCCCACCACCAGATAGTCCAAATGTTATGCGGTAACTTCTATTCTTAGCATATAATCGCATGACAAGATCATCTGGAATATCATTAGCTGAATATTTTCAAAGCTTCCTCATGAGTTTAAAATGTCATATATCCATAAGAATAATTATAGCATCCGAATAATTATAAATATATACTGTAATCTGAACCAGAATATTAACTACACTGTTACATATAAATGCATTCACAACCCACGATATTTATCATAATAGGATCACAATCTGTAGGCGTACCTAGTCAAACACAGAAACTTGTGGAAAATATGCTTTCTTCGTGTCAATTGTCAATAATACCAATATAAAACCAGAACGTTGCCCGTACTAGAATCATATTGTAATGAAAAGTGCAATACAATGAATATAATAATGCTCAAGTAATAACGATTTACCAACTAAGGCTACATTTATGATTACGCTAGCAGTGTTAACTTTGTCGTATATGAGTCATCTCTACGATTGGGCGATTCAGATTAAAATTTATTATATTATTGAAATTGTCCAAATGTAAAAACTATAAAAACTGACAAATTTGAGAGATAAACATAAATCTTTTAATCTTATCAATGTGAAAAAATATATATTTTTATATTTAATTAATTGTAAGCGTTATTATAACGTCTTTTATATTGATTTTTACTCATAATTAAGAAAATTTTGTTTAAAATCATATGTATTAGAGTGTGTGTATTTTTCAGTTTGTCTAATTAAGGTATTCAAATTACCAAATTCATCTAATCGAACGTACACTTCAAGAAGGTGTTAAAATTCTTCATATATTGACTGTTATGAAGTGACCGGGAGAGAATATTAACAGCGAAATTATATATAATAAATAAATATATTAAAAAAAGAGAAAATTAATGGAAATTACCAAACAATGAAACTTGCAAAACATTACAGTTCGAGCAGGAGCCTCAGGAGTGTACGACCATAACAACTTGGTGAATCAGTCTAAGTGACTTGGACATCTACTGGGAAAGGAAAGTCTATAATAAGCCAAATAGATGAAAACCATGGAAGAAAACATCCAGAGTGATGAGGTAATCCTAGTTCTTGAATGGGAATACATTATGCTTAATATAAAAAATAAAATAAACTAAAGTTGTGTATTGTCAACGATGTAGGTGAGATGTGTGTTCAGGCTGTGCGTAATTTAGGTAATATTTTTATTTCATTTTGATTACCCCTGTAATTAGGTCTAAGGTGTTTAGAAATTCTTGTGTGCAAATCCTTACAGAATTTTTTAATGTTCGCGTTATGTTAATAAACCATCTGTCATGGGTGGGTCATCTGAACTTCAATACAGTACAATAATTGGTGGTTAAAAATCTCTTATCAGATATTGTAGACCCAAGTTCACTTTATAGTAGTATAACACCATAATAAGGGGTATTGAATTATTTTTGTGCTTCAAGGGTATTTTGAGATTATTAGAAAATTATGTAAGAAAAAGATAATTGGAATGACAGTAATCAGTTTCACTTTTTTCTCTTATCTTATGTTTTTAATATTCCATTGGAAAATGGTGTATTTCTTACAAAAGATAGAAATCCTGTTGTTCACATTTGCACATATGATTTGCTTCCCCACCTTTCCTGTGATAAAGAATGCAAAATATTTTTTCTAAACTAAGAAACTAAACATTTGTAACAAAATATATAGAACCCCCCTTTTGTTGGGCATGACTGGACTATAATTTTATTTTGCAACACAATTTGCAGTAGTGCTAAACATAGCATAATAAATTATAATTCTGTGTACTTTTAAACCAGAATAATTTGAACTTTATATGGTAAAACAGATTGTTGGTAATTTATATTAAATTAATAATAATTTCTTATATAATCAAATCAAAGTAATCAAAACATTTGGTGGTAAATGTGCAGTTTTCTACCTGGACGCAATGTAGCAATAGAAAATTAATTATTAATTTTGTAAATTATAATGTATCAACATATGTAATTTTCTTGGCAGAAATAAAAAACAAAAAAGTTGCTAAAACAGATTTTGTAAGTAACAAAGTCACGCCGGACGAATGGTACACCATGTTTGTTATGATAGATGCCGACGTCGAAGAAATGAAAGGATGATAAATTTGTCTAATCTAACCAAACTTAACCTGTTTGATAAATCGGTACCTGCAATTTATAGGTCATCTGGATCATCATCGTGAGAGATGTTGGTGGGCTGTTGAATCACTCTCTCAGATTGTGGGGTATATAGGGTTCTTGCAGAATGAAGGAATGCATGGATTTCAGCTCTATAGCATTCCTTCAAGAATATGGACCTCACAGGGTACTGCCAGAAGTACTGAGGCCGTACACCTTGTAACTGACATTTCAACTAGACCGGGCAGACAACAAACACTTGACAGAAAAGATGACATCCCAATCCTTTGCTAGCGACTTCGTTCATTTGTATATTTGCTTGTAGCAAGGTATTTTTTATTTTTACTTCCGCCAAGAAAATTGCATATTACGTTCATGTATTATAATTTACAAAATGAATATGTAATTTTCTATTGCTATATTGCATCCAGGTGCAAAACTGAACAAATACCCATTTGGTGATGAAATATATTGATGATAACTTACTTTACTATATATAGTGACAAGTGTGAGGGAGCATATGTTCTTTGACAGGACCACTATACTCCAGGAGTGCCCTTGTTTTACTTAAACAAATTTAGAAATTTACATTTAAATTGGAAAGTAATGATATATCAACCTTAACAATTATCTGAAATTGTTTCCAATGACAAATCATTGGAAATTAATAATGGCAGCTTCTTTGAATTTCTAGATCATTCACATTCATATTTAACTTGTCTTTTGTCTTATGGACAGTAATCAGTTTCTCTGTTTTTCTATTTCATTCCTGAGAGGTTTATTTCTAACGACATTAGCATATGTCCAATAAAATTATCATCAGAAACAAATGACAATGTTGTTTAATCTGTGAAACTAAAATTTCATAGTAGTTAATGGCAAAGTTTGTGAGGGTAAGTAGAGGAGTACTTGAAATTAATGTTACATACATACATACATATACCAAGGCTTTTCCCCCTTACAAGGGAGGTAGCCAAAAAGGAAAAGCCATAAAATCATTCCCACCCATTCCATCCCTGAATACACTCCACACCCCTCCACCCTCCCTCTCATCTTAGCACCTCCTGGATGACAGGTCATCCCTGCACCCTGTCCACTGTCCTGGGTCAGAAGCAGTGTCGCAAGACACAGCACATCCACAGCAAGGCCGCTTCATTAAATCGGCGACCCCCCCTCTCCATCCCCCCATGCATAAAAGGAGAAGACGGGGAGAAATCCCTTCGGGCTGTGTCAAAATTTTGCTCACACATACTACCTCACCCCCCATCCCCCCACCCATTCCACCTCATGCATCACAACATCATCCATATACAACCATTCTCCATTCACCCCTGTCTTCTGTCCTTACACATTCCCCTCTTCCCCAAAGCCCCCTTCACCCCATTCATCCACCTCATCCTAGGACGTCCCCTCATGCTCACTCTCTCCACATCTGCCTTCTATACATCTTTTACTAGTCTTTCTTCACTCATTCTTTCCATGTGTCCAAACCATCCTAATACTCTCTCATCAACCCTATCTCCCAACTCCCTTTCCACCCTTGTTCTCCTCCTCACCTTCTCATTTCTCACTCTATCTAGCCTAGTAACCCCCATCATACTTCTCAGACACCTCATTTCAAACACATTCAAACTCCTTCTCTCTTCCTCTTTTATGTTCCATGTTTCTGCCCCATACAGTGCTGTTGGCACAATCACTCCTTCATACAGTCTCTTCTTAGCATCCATTCCCAAATGTCTATTCCTCATTACACTCTTCAATCCACCAAGGCATTTACTCGCTTCTCTCAATCTACATTCTACCTCCACCTTCACTCCACCTTTTCCTGCCACATTTGCACCCAAGTATCTAAAACTATCCACTTCCTCCAGTCGCTCTCCCTTAATGCTCACTTCAAGACTACTGCCACGTTCACCCCTTGTACATCTCATCACCTTACTTTTACCCACATTTATCTTTAGCTTTCTTCTATCACATACTCTCCCAAACTCTGTCACCAACTTCCTCAATCCCTCCGATCCTGCCACAAGCGCAGTGTCGTCCGCAAACAACAGCTGGCTCACCTCCCACTTTTCTCCATTTTCTTTAACCATCTCCAATCCCTGACCCACTACCCTTGCATTTACCTCTCGCACTACCCCATCCATGTATAAGTTGAACAGCCAGGGCGACATAATGAATCCTTGACAAAGTCCCACCTTTACCTCGAACCACTCACTCTCTCCATTTCTAATCCTGACACAAGCTCTACTACTCTCATAAAAACTCTTGACAGCTCCTAGAAGCTTTCCTCCTATCCCATATATCTGCATAACCTCCCACAGTGCCCCTCTGTCCACCCTATCGTAACCCCCTTCCAGATACATAAAAGCCCAAAAAACATCCTTCCCCTTTCCTATAGCTTTCTCACATATTTCTTACCACAAAGATCTGATCTACACAACCTCTACCCGTAATAAATCCACACTGTTCCTCACCAATTACTCCCTCTGTTCCTCTCCTAATCCTCTCAATCAAGATCCTCCCATAAGCCTTCCTAACTACACTTAACAAGCTAATCCCTCTGAAACTGCTACGTTCACACTTGTCCCCTTTTCCCTTGTAAAGTGGAACTATACAGGCACTCCTCCAGTCCTCCAGCACTCTACCCTCTCTCCAACAAACATTAAATAACCTCACCAGCCAGTCCACCATCACTGTACCTCCTTTTTTTTATACATTCTGTATGGCATCCATCCAGACCAGGTGCCTTACCTGATTTCATCATCTTAACAACTGCCTTCACTTCATCCTTCCTTATTTCTCCTCCATTTTCCTCACTCATCACGGTCATTTTCTTAGCATTTCCCACTGCAACTATCTTTCCCTCCCTATCCTCCTTCACATTTAGCAACTCCCTAGAATATTCTGCCCATCTTCCCCTTACTGCCTTCTCTTCCATTATCATCTCTCCATCTGTACCTTTTACCCTTTCTTCTCTACTTGATTCGCCTCCTCTTCGTCTCTTAATTTCTTTCCAAAACATCTTTTTATTACTTTCAATATTTTCTGTCACTCTTACCCCACTTCACATCTGCTCTCCTCTTTGCCTCCTTTACCTTTTGCTTTACTTCTCTTTTCTTTGTACCTCTCGTATGACTTCCTTGTCCTATTTTGTAACCAATCTGTGAAAGCTCGCTTCTTCTCTTCAATCTTCTTTGTTTCCTCATCCCACCATTCACTACCCTTCCTTCTATTTCCTCCTGTCCTTGTTCCACACACCATCCTTGCACACTTTGTGACTCCCTCCTTGAACCATCCCCATTCCTCCTCCACACCTAGCTCTACTCTATCCTTCACTCCCTCCCACTCCTCCTTCAGCTTCTTCTTGTACTCCTCCTTTTCCTTTTCATTTAAAGAGTTCACTCTAAGCACCTCCCTACCTTTTGTCCCTTTCCTCTTTCTCCATCTATCCTCCACTTTCAACTTACCTTCCACCAAAAAATGATCTGATATTCCCCCACCCTCTCCCCTTAGCACATGTACATCCTTAACTCTTCCTATCATAATCCTATTTACCACTACATAATCCATCAACGCTCTATCTACCACCCTTCCATCCACCACCCTCTCCCATGTGTATTTATGCTTGACTTTCTTCCAAAACACTGTATTTGCTATCATCAAGTCTCTTTCTAGACACATTTCCACCATCAACTCTCCACTACGATTCTTTCCTGGAACTCCACATTTCCCAACCACTCCATCAATTGGAGTGAAATGCAAAAGATGGGGATGGAGAGGGGTTTGAGGTGAGTTTAAAGGGTGAGAGGCTAGAGGAAATGGAGAGATCTTTAGTGTACTTACTTTTGATGAATTCCGTCAACTAAGGACACAGATGAGGTGGACCTCCACTGCTGCCAGGCAGATCTGCTCCATTTCTTTCAGTGAATGAAGACTGTAGAGAGTTTTTGTTTGCACTGGTATAGCCCAGTGTAGGGGGTAAGTCGGGCATTGTTTTCAGCCATTTGTCCAGCTGATTCTTGAAACTGTCTGTGCGTATGCCTGTCAGGTTCCTGATACTTATGAGAACGGCGTTAAATAGGCGCGCTCCATTGTGGGTGAAACTGTGGTGAATAATGGTTTTCATTCTTTGTGGTGTACCATCTGTAGTCTTGATATAGCAGAGGCGTCTGCATCTTGGATGGAAATGTTTCTGTAGGCCTACAGTTGGAACCAATTTCTCCAGCCACAGGCATAAATAATGATGTACCTCTCCCTACGACATTGTAATGAGTAACCTAGGTGGTTGATTCCTTCTATGTGGCTGGTGAAGATTCTTTGTACAGATTCTAATTTAGTAATATCCCCCAATTTGTAAGGAGACCAGAGCTGACAGCAATACTACTGTAGTTTGGAGCACTAATGTTTTCCAAAGTGTCGACATACTCTCCTTTTTCCAGGTTTTAGATGTTCTAAGTATCCAATCAATGAGCCTGCATGCTGTTTCAGTGATTTTATCATGATGCTTTTGGATGGTTGTGACTACAACCATCACCTTTAACACCATACTTGCAGATGTTCCTCTTATAATAATAATTACCCGGTACATATTTTGGTCCATTCTTTAGGTGATGGCACTTGAGATTGAGGTTTAGACCTGACTGGCCTTGCCTCATCTGATATCTTCTTTTCCTCTCTATTATTTTCTGTAGCAGAGGAGAGGTTAAGGGAAAGTTGGGAGAGAGTAATGTCTCCTGGTGTGTCCCCCAGGCCTGGCACACCATTATCAATCCTGGTGTTTTGTTCCCTATCTTTGACCTTTTCCTCCTGATGATTGAGTTGTGTGATGTTTGTCTCTTCCTCCAAACACTGTTTTATCTCAGAGACAGTCCCATCATAGCCAATTATGCAGTGAAGACTTATTTACCAAGTAACCTAATTGTATTTACCCAGTTACCTAATTGTATTTACCTAGTTATATTTTGCAGGAGAAGAGCTATGCCCATAGTGATCCACAGTTGTATCCTTCCGCATCCAGTTCTTTCTTAAAATCATGTATAGTTTTAGCACTCACTGTTTTCTCATTCAATTTATTCCATGTGTCTATTACTCTGTGTGGAAAGCTGTTCTTTTTCAAATCTTTTCTGTAACTGTCCTTCTAAGTTTCTTTTTGTGTCCTCTTGTGTTTCTTCTGTCCCATTTAAGTAGATCATCCCTATCAAGGATTTCCATCCCTTTCATAATTCTGTAGATGGTTATCAAATTGCCTCTTTCTCTTCTTTGCTCCAGAGTTAGTAAGTTTAGTTTGTCCAGTCTTTGTTCATATGTCAACTTGCTGAGTGTTGGTGCCATCTTCATCAATGCTCTTTGAATTCTTTCTAGTTTCTTTGTTTTTTATTGTACTGGGTGTCCATAGTGATGCTGCATATTCTAATTTTGGTCTTATTATTGTAACTAGTATACTCTTTACCATTTCCTTGTCCATGTAGTCAAAGGCCACTTTCATTGATCTTGTTAAATTGTAGGTTTCTCCAACTATTTTGTTTACATGTTTGTCTGGTGTCATGTCGTCTGAGATAATTACTCCTAGGTCTCTTTCTGAGTTTACTTTTGTAACTTCTTTTGCTCCAATTTTGTATTGACCGGATATTGTATTTATACTTTTTCCAAATTCCATTACACTATATTTCTTAATGTTGAAATTCACTTCGTTCTTTTTACTCCATTTCTGGACTTCATCCAGGTCGTCTTGGAAAGTTTGCAATCTTCTTCTTTACTCACTCTCTTCAATAGTTTAGCATCATCTGCAAAGAAGTTTATATAACATTCAATTCCTTCATCCATGTCATTTATATAAACAGCAAACATTATCAGAGCCAACACAGAGCCTTGGGGGACTCCACTTAACATGTTTACCCAATTTGAATTATTTTCTCTTAGTACTACTCTCATTTTCCTTCTTTTCAAGAAGTCTTTCATCCATTCCAATAATTTTCACTGTATTCCACATATTGTTTCAATATTTCTCAGTACTTTATCAAAAGCCTTTTGTAGGTCCAGGAAGGCACAGTCTGCCCAGCCATCTCTTTCTTGTATTATGTCTAGCAATCTTGAATAAAAGCATATTAAGTTTGTAGTACATGATATTCCACTTCTAAATCTAAATTAGTTGGGGTTTAGTATTTTGTTCTCTTCCAAGTGTTTAGTACATTTGTTTTTGATAACTCGCATATTTTTGCAATTGTGCTTGTAAGGGATACTGGTCTATAATTTGTTGGATTTTCTTTATCTCCTCCCTTATATATTGGTACAATATTAGCATTTTTCCAGTCTTGTGGTACTTTTCCTTCTTTGAAGCTGTATTTCTTTACATCCTTTAGATATTAAATCTTTCTCAATTTGTCCTCATGAAATCTTAAAACCCTCCCATACCCAATCAAGAGATCTGACATTGTAGTCTATCCTGTAGAGTAACATGAATAGTGTAATCATACCACCTCCTTCTCTTTGATCTTTCAACATCAACAGATCCAGCACTCTTTGTCTCTCCTCACATTCTGCCCTTCTTATTGTTATGATCTTACTTGTATCCTTCACTCTGTGTTGAGACCATACCGATGATGCATGTTCTATTCTTTGACAGATCATGTTTTCTACGAGTTCTTTTCATCATCTCTTCATTCATATAGTTAAAAGCCACTTAAATGTTCTCCATATATCTCTCTCACAACCCTGGTGATATGTCTGTCAGGTGACAGGTTGTCATTTATCAACACTCAAAAATCTTTCTCTTGTTTTGCTTTTGTAATGGATTCCCTTCCCAAGGAATAGTTCAAAGATTGTCTTTCAGAGCTATTGACTATTTCTCTGCTGTCAGCTTCTGGTAGAAGGATGAAGGGAGCAGTCACCACTTGTTAGCTCTCAATGTGTGAAAAGGTGGAAGAAATGCAGTTAAAGTTGGAGATACTGGGTTTAGTGTGGAAACCAAGTGCACCTCTAGATGGAGGTGAAGGTGTTGATAAGTTTAGAGGACAAGGAGTGGGGAGATGATTCTCTTTGACATCTATCCTACAGATTCTTCACTTGCAATTCTCATTACTCCTTGCAACATTTTGTGAATGAATACAAGCCTGTATGTATATTGTTCAAGAGTAAAAGAGGTTTTAGATTATTATTGCTATTTTTTCTATTACAGCACCAGTTTGTTGTTGATGAAGTGAGCACCATTATCAAAGAAAGTATTGAAACAGTCATAGGTGGTAATGCATACAACAGTGTCAAGGTCAGCTCTTGGACATCGCAAGTGGTGGAGAATGTCCTTGGCAATTTGTCCAAGCTTAACAAAGCCTTCAAATACATAGGTAAGTAGATTGTCAGTTACTCTACTAAAGAAATCCCTCATCCATGTACATCCCATTTACATTTACATCCCTTCTTGTATCCAGTGTCCCCTTCACCCCATCCATCTACCCCATTCTTGGTTTTTTCTTCAAGTTTCATCCAATTCGACTAATATCAATTTCAGCTGTATTTCTTACACCTTTTTACACTTGGAGAGCTGACAGCTGGTGGCTACTCTTCTCTCCCTTTAACTTTCTGCCAGTAACATAGAAACAGTCCCACACTGATACAACACAGACAACAGTCCAAAGGTTATTTCCAGAGAGAGCAGTGAGAGGTCCCAAGGTCTGTTGCCAGCCACTGTGGAGCTGTAAGTTTTCTACTTATCGAAAGCCAAGGCAATAAGTGATTGATTAACACAAAAGAACTTTCCAACAAAGAACGTTGAGTTGGAAACATACAGAGTTGTGGAAGGAGAGAAGAAGAAAATTGCCTGTGAAAAAGTTTACTACAAAGAGGTTGGAAAAAAAAAAATCCCATTCAACAAGCCTCTCACTATCTTTGAAAATATGGAACTGAATGTGGAAAGATTCCCAAGGTGGATTGACAAATAAGAGAAGTACATTGTTATTGTGAAATTTATGAGGACAAAAAAAATATAATTGTGTAGACTAACTAAGCATGTTTTTCAAACAAAAACCTTGTCTTACTCTGTGTGATGATGTCAATGACCATCCAGCTTAATACAAATTACTAGTTTGAGCTATGATCAATATTCCATATATTTTTAAACAAACACACACAAAAGTGCACTTGGAAAGGGACCTTGGAGTAATAATCAGCAGAGGCACGACACCTGATAAACAAAATAGCCGGAGAAACCTTCAACCTATTAAGGTCAATGAAAGTGGCATCTGATTATTTGGATGAAGAAATGATTAAGAAAATATTAGTTACATTGATTAGACCAAAACTAGAATATGCAGCGACACTATGCTCACCCAGTACTAAAAAGAATGTAAGGAAACTAGAAAGAATACAGAGAGCAACAACAAAGTTGACACATCTTTCCAAATTAACATATGAACAAAGATTATCGAAATTGGAACTACCAACACTGGAGCAGAGAAGAGAAAGAGGTGATGTACTGACTATATTTGGAATCATGAAGGGAATGAAAATCCTTGATAGGAATGACTTACTAAAAAAATGACAATGGAAAAACAAGAGGTCATGAAAAGAAACTCAAAAAGGATAACTATAGAAGAGATTGGAAAAAGAATAGCTTCCCACACAGTGCTGGATACCTGGAATAACTTAGATAAAGAAACAGTGTGTGTAAATACTATTCAAGATTTTAAGAAAAAACTTGATGCTGAAAGATACAAAGACGGATCACCATGAGCATAGCTCCCTTCCTGTATAATACAATTAGGTAAATACACACACACATGTCGGTCGAAGTGACAACAATGTTTGGAACTCCAGGAAAACTTCAAGTTTCATCGATCTCAACAATGAGGGAGTACCTTTGTTGTATTAGTAGTGAAAGGGAAAGCTCATGGTGTAGTGGGAAGGTGAAGAAAAAGGAGAAAGAGAGGGATTACTGAGAAAAATGAAAGGAAATGAGGAAGGGGACAAACAGGCCCCGAATGTAAGAAGGGGTGTAAACAAAAGGGGTGCAGAACACACAGATGAGAAAGAACAAGGAAGCAGAGGTGTCAGAAGCAGAAATATAGATAATAGCAGCTCAATGGAAAGAGAAGATAACTGCTTTTATGGTTTTAACAAGGGAGGAGGTGACAACCTCCTTGACTAGTAAATCTAGAGGAGAAACTAAAAAAATGAATGAAGCATGGGAGGTTGGGTTTAACCAATTAACACTAGTTACCCAAAGAGTTAATAAACTGGAAGAACTAAAGAAGGAGAATCAAAACCTAAAGAAATAGAATAATTAAAGACATAAAATTAAAAAGAAGTAGAAGATGAGAATGAGGAATTAAAGATGAATAATAAAGAAATTAAAGAGTCCATAGCAAAAGAAGCACAGGGTTGGAGAAAAGTCCAAGAAAAAAAAAATTGTATTTAGGTGAAAGGGGCATTACAAAAGAGAGGAATGTGTTGAGGAAGGATGGGAGAGGACAGAAGATAGGGATGAATGAAGAAGGGTTGTGTATGGATGATGCTGTGATGCATGAAGGGGAGTGGGTGGGGGATGGGGGGTGAGGAAGTATGTATGAGAAAAAATTGGCACAGCCCAAAGGGATTTCTCCCCATTTTCTTTTCTGCATGAGAGGACAGAGAGAGGGGTCGCCAAATTTATGAAGCGGCCTTGCTGTGGATGTGCTGTGTCTTGCAACACTGCCTCTGACCCAGGGCAGTGGACAGGATGCAGGGATGACCCGTCATCCAGGAGGTGCCAAGGAGGGTGAAAGGGAGTGGAATATGTAGCGAATGGAATGGGTGGGAGTGGTTTCTATGCCTTTTTCTTTTTGGCTACCCCCCATGTAAGGGGGAAAAAGCAAAGAGGAGAACAGATGTGAAATGGGGTAAGAGTATGACAGAAAATTTTGAAAGTAATAAAAAGATGTTTTGGAAAGAAATTAAGAGACGAAGAGGAGGCGAATCAAGTAGAGAAGAAAAGGTAAAAGGTGCAGATGGAGAGATGATAATGGAAGAGAAGGTAGTAAGGGGAAGATGGGCAGAATATTTTAGGGAGTTGCTAAATGTGAAGGAGGATTGGGAGGGAAAGATAGCTGCAGTGGGAAATGCTAAGAAAATGAGAGTGATGAGTGAGGAAAATGGAGGAGAAATAAGGAAGGATGAAGTGAAGGCAGTTGTTAAGATGATGAAAGCAGGTAAGCGAGGGATCACTGTATATCTATATCTATATATATATATATATATATATATATATATACATACAGTAAAAGCTCTTTTATCCGTTATTCTCGTATCCGGCTCCTTCTTATAACCGGCATATTATTCACGAGGAAATAACAATTTTGTATAAAAATGTAAAAATTGGAAAAAATGAAATTTAAATTCCCGCACCACTCCTGCTGCCGCCAGAGGTAGCGCGCATCTTTCCCGCCATCTCCCACAAATCCCGCCGCTCCGTCAGGCTCGGTGCCCACTGTAATAAGACGCCTGATGTTAAGCGTGCGACTGTCTATTAGCAACTCTCTCAACACACAAACACATACCAACAGCAATCAAAGGAGCGCACTTCCAGGAACTAGCTGCCGCGAGGTGGCGAGCGCTGCACCAACGCATGCACAAACGAGCCTCGCGACACGTGCAGATGAGTCACGCCCACGCAGCGCCGGTGAGACGAGAGCGAGCTAACCTGCCTCCCCCAGCTGCACACCACACCCACTCCTCTCAGTTTTGCACGTGTGTTCATACAGTGCAGTTATTCCAAGCCATTTCATCATGCCAAAGGTAGTCAACAAGCGGAAGTGTGTGATGCTTACTCTCCAGCATCTTCAAGTGCCTGAATAAAGGAGAGAACAGGAAGCTACTAATGGAAGAGTTTAACATTGGTTCATTGACTATATACAACATCAAGGCCCAAAGCCAGAAGTTACGGGACTTCATCAAGGAAACAGACTCCCCTAAAGCTGCCGAGAAACACTGCACCCTGCAACAAAAATGTGTGGACACTTTAGACAAGGTGCTGTATGAGTGGTTCTGCCTGAAGCGGTCAGAAGGAGCAGCAATATCGGGCCTGATTCTTCGAGAAAAAGCTAAGGACTTTGCCACGAAGATGGAGATTGAAGATACGTGTCAGTTCTCTGAAGGGTGGCTACACAAATTCAAGATTCGCCATGGAATACGCAAACTTGATGTGTCAGGGGAGTCAAAATCTGCAGATCAACCTTTGCTAAGGAATTCATAGACAGGTACGTTCATTAACATTTGCCGTTATGGCAAACATAAAGAAAGATTCACATCTCAATTTTTTAGCGTATGTTACATGGATGCATTCTAATCTTCTTTCCCTCTCTTTCACTCTTAGGTTTGCTAAGTTGGTTGCCAAGCATGATCTCACACCGGACCAGATCTACAACGCAGATGAGACTGGCCTGTTTTATTGCTGTTTGCCGACCACAACTCTGGCAAGTGAGGCTGAAGCAACAACAAAAGTATTTAAACAGAGCAAGGATCGTCTGACTGTGCTAGTGTGTGTGAACATGGCAGGAACTCATAGAGTGAAATTGTGTGTCGTTGGGAAGTACAGAAAGCCTCGTTGTTTTAAAAATCTAGTTTATTTGCCTGTAGATTATCGTGCCCAAAGCAATGCATGGATGGATACAGAGACCTTTACCAACTGGTTTAAGCACGTGTTTGTTCCAGCAGTGAAAGAAAATTTGAAAAAGAAAGGAATGCCTGAGGACAGTAAAGTTGTGTTGTTGCTAGACAATTGTAAAGTGCATCCGCCAGCCGAGGAGTTGAGTGTGGGTAACATCTTTGTTGTTTATTTTCCTCCAAATGTTACCAGTTTAATACAGCCCATGGATCAGGGTGTAATTCAAAATTTCAAAATGCACTACAGGAGGAATTTTATGCGGCAGTTGGTAAACTATGATGAAGGCACTATTCCCGACTTCCAACGCGCATTTAATGTAAAAGACGCTGTGTTTATGGCTTCGCTCACATGGAAGGACATAAAACAACAAACTTTGATGTGATCATGGCATAAATTATATCCTCTCGTCATGTTTCAAGAGGAAGAAGGAGATGAGGATTTTGAAGGTTTCGTTGTGAAACAAAGGAAGGCAATGATGGCTGAGTTGAAGGATATGCGTGGTAGTGCTAAACTTAGTGTCACTGATGAAGCTCTTCAGGAGTGGATGGAGATCGACAATGATGAAGCTATCACCCCCACACTAACTGACGACGAAATCATTCAGGCAGTGATTGAGGAGAAGCATGGTAAGGAAACAGAGGCTGATAGTGAAGAGGAAGATGACCCAGAGCCAAGAGTAACGTGGAAGGATGCCGCTAAAGGATTGGCAACATTTATCAAGTTTGCAGAGCAGTGCACCTACATGGGGACTCACGACGTGATGTCTCCTCACTGTCTTCAAAATGAATTTTTAATGCAGAGACAAACATTCTAAACAGAGACATACGTGATTTCATGAAAATAAATAAAGATAAATAAATATGAATATACAGGTAGTCCTCACTTTACGCGCTAGATGCGTTCCAAAAGGCAGCGTGTAATGTGAATTTCGCGTAATGTGAGGAATTAAACTCACTACTTTGCTGTTACAAGTGTTTCCAATACCATAATCCTTACTGCAGCTGAGCCACGAGCTAAGCATATAACCTCTGACCTGCCTTGTTGTTGTTGATTTACCACCACATATGGGATCACGGGTTAATTGGCCTTTACGCCTTGATAAGTAGCGTCCCTCTGCTGATCTGCACGCTGTTGTTGTTGTTGTAGCGGCAGCTTATTGCGATTCAAGGATGAATAAATTTCTTTCAAGTTTTTTTCTACATTCATTTTTATTTTACTTTTATGAAAATAAAATTACCCTTGGACAATGAAAAAAATCATGGGTCAGGAAACCATCCCGCAAGCTGAGATGTTGCTCTCACACGTTTCCATACTGACAACAACACAACACTCACCGCTCGCTGTGTACTATTGTAGATTCCTAACTAGGCTTCACCCCCTGACGTGTCACTGCGCGCTATATCGGACTCGGTGTGTGTGTGTGATGTTTGTGGTGAGGCAGGGGCGGCAGGGTCATCGGGAGCGTCCATCTCCGATTCGGTGCCTGTCTCCGATTCGCTGGTTAGCTGACTTGGTGTGCGTTGTCGGAAGAAGTTTGTGATCGGCTGTTGTTTTGTCTTTTGTTGTTTTTCTTTTAACATAGCATTATAGCAAGCCATGTTCTCCATCACACGTCGTATGATGGTGCTGCTCCTCTCGACATTAGGATCATTCTCCTCTATGACCCTCATTGCATGCATCAACGAGTCCATACACTCAGACAAGTTGGCAGCTGTGAGGGCTCGCTGTGGTCCTGGTGATGCTGCTGCTGCTGCTGCTTCCTCTTTCTCCTCCATCATTTTCACTCTCTCTTTCTCGATGTCAAACAAATCTTCATTGGAGAGCTCTTGTGTGTGAGACTGAAGCAAGTTGTCGATGTCCTCCTCTTCCAAATCCTCGAAGCCAACTTGCTGTGCTAGACGCAGACTTTTAACGTTGGCCTTGGCTACATTGTCGTCTATGCTGTATCCTTTGAAGTCGTGGACGAATTGAGGACACAATTTTTTCCAGACTCCATTGCAGCATGATGTTGGCACTTCACTCCACGAATCCTTGATGAAGGTTAGAGCATCTTTTACCGTGAACTGCCGCCAATAATCACGGACTGAGATGTTTTGTTGCTCCGTCACTTTTACAAGGTTCGCCAATGTTGAACGTAGATAATACGCCTTGAATGTCGAGATTATCCCTTGGTCACAAGGCTGGATGAGCGAGGTCGTGTTTGGCGGTAAAAACACGATCTTGATGTTGTTGCTGATATCGGCCAGGTATGCTGGGTGACTTGGCGCGTTGTCCACAATCAACAAGATCTTGAAGGGGATGTTTTCTTTGTTGCAGTACACCTCCAGCTCCCTGTGCAGTTTATTCTTGAAATAATCGCCAAACACTGTCCCAGTCATCCAGCCCTTCGAGTTGGCGTACCAGTACACTGGCAGAAAGGCCTTGTCGTAACCCTGGCCAAAAAAAAAAGAAACGTAAGATTTTATACGGTCTAAAAAATTCATTCGCACAATCTTTTGCATAGAAAATGGTAACATGGAATAAGGTTAGTTTTACAACTCTTACCTTGAGGGCTCGAGGATTCTCTGAGTGATACACAAGTGCTGGCTTGAGTTTGTAGTCGCCCTCTGCATTGGCCCCCAACAGCAGCGTTAAGCGGTCCTTAGATGCCTTGAATCCGGGGGCAGAAGCTTCCTCTTTGGAGATGTAGGTGCGGTTGGGTAGTTTCTTCCAATAGAGGCCGGTTTCGTCGATGTTGAACACTTGCTTTGATGAATAATTCCCGTCTTCTATAATTTTCTTGAGCTCTTCTGGGAATTCGGCTGCAGCTCGAGCATCAGCTGAAGAAGCTTCCCCAACCAACTTCAAATTATGAAAACTGTGCCTTTTTTGAAATTTATTAAACCACCCGTTGCTGGCAGAAAAAGGCTTCTTGTCCCCTTCAATGCTGTCATAAATAGACAGCGCCTTCACCTTAATCAGCGCCAAGCTAACCGGCACACGAGTCTTATTTTGATGCTCAATCCAAGTTGCAAGCATCTTCTCCATCCTTTCCATCTCCATAGGGCGAGAATATGATGACTTGTTAGCTTGTAGAGGCGTTCCTGATTTGGCAGCTTCACGAATCTTGGTGGAGTTTTGTTTTATGGTCCTCACCGTAGACTCGCTGAGGCCCATTGCCGCCACAATCACATTGTTTCTCTGCCCTTTATCTAACCTGTCCAGAACTTCCAGCTTTTGCTCCAATGTCAATGTCTTCCTTGCTTTCTTCTGCCTACCATCACAGGCTGGAAATGTCGCTGGGCGCTTGGGAGCCATGGTAAACAAGAACACTGATGATTTGATGAACACAGAGATGCTGACACAACGAAGCGTTGGTAAACAATGAGCTTGGTGGCGAGAGGGATGCGGAGGCTGGAATCAGCTAGCGTCACCTAGCGGCTGCCTTACGGAACTAAATCGCAGCCCGCGTATTTTAACTTTCCGGATTTCGCGTTACTCTGAGGAATTTGTGTAATGTGAGGAATACCCCCTAGTTTTGGACACCGCTTTAATGTGAACCCGCGTAAAACGAGGATTACCTGTACTGGTAAATAAATAAACAACAAAAGTGAAGCCATTGAATGAATTTTATTTAAGTACTCTATGAATAAAGGCAATAAATGTATTTTTTTTAATATTCCTTCTCGTAACCGGGATTTCCCCTTCCGCCATTGAATGAATTTTATTTAAGTACTCGATGAATAAAGGCAATAAATGTATTTTTTTAATATTCCTTCTCGTAACCGGGATTTCCCCCTTGGTCCCACTCGTGCTGGTTAAAAGAGCTTATACTGTATATATATATAATTATATATATATATACATATATATATATATATATATAATGTAAAACCAAGACCCCCACATGACCATATTGATTTATGACCAGTTGGTCAGCGCAAAACCAAGTTGTAAGTTAACAACAATCTGTTTGCATATCCCACACTGAAGAAACTGAACACATTCTTGTTTTACCTTATATTAACTCAGTACAACAATACAAACATTCCTCTCACAGTGGTCAATAGGCCAACCCAAAGGGCTATTACCAGATAGTTTGAGGCTACAGATCTTGGAAGAATTGGAGCAATTGATTGATTTATTTTTTTCTTTTGTTTCAGTGACCTGTGTGATAATGCAGAAAAATGGTGCTGGACTTCACACTGCTAGTGCTTGCTTTTGGGACAACACAACAGATGGATCATGCACAGTACGCTGGGAAAATAAAACCATGTACTGTATTGTATCGGTCTTTGGCCTAGCAATCTAATGTGTTAGAATTGTAGAGAAAGTGTTGTGTGTTTGGTTGCAAGAGTGTAGTGCAGGACAGGGTCTCTATCTCATTCTCTCACTTTCTCTCTTCCTCTCTCTCTCTCTCTCTCTCTTCCACTCTTCATGACAGATATTAAGGAAATGGCAGATATGTCATATTTTTCTATCTTCATTTATTCATGTATATAATTTTAGCTTGTCTGAAATGATCGCAAGTTTTTCAAAATAGGTATAGAATATACAATATATACATTACTATGTATTACCTTGTATTAATTTTGCTTTTTTGTATACTACAAAGAATATAAAGCCATATACAATCTCATCTCAATATCAAAAAACCTTGAAAAACTATAAACCCTATACTCTTTGTGCTAAGCATAAGTTGTCAAATGATGGAAGGAGGGCAAGAAAGGGGAGATTTTTATTCTTTATTTTATTATATTTTTATTTTATTTTATTTTTATTATTTTTTTCTTGATAATAGATAATATAAAAAAAGTGGTTCATTTCCATACTCTGTGTGAATTTAGGCCTAGTGCAGGTAGCATACAACTTATCACCAGATATTATAGTTAAACAAGATGTGATCACCTATTATTACTTGGAAGCTTTTATGTTATATTCAGTAAGTACCCAGATTATGCAAGTACAGTATGTGTTAAGGACCATGCTAGCTTGGATATATGCTATTGAGTCATGAATCATTTATTGTTTGATTAATATTGATCTACAAAGCTCATCACTGCATCTGGCTGCAGAGTTGCAATGGAATCCAATTTTGTTAGAGCTACCACAAGATCCTTCACAAATGTGAAGAGGCTCTTGAAAATTTCATAAATAAGCAAATAAAGCTTTACTAATAAGTAATTACCAGTACTTTTATTTTATGATATTGCTCTTTCTACCATGTAAGACACATCAGTGATTACATAATTGAGACAGATACTAAATATAGGACTTGGTAATTTTTACATATAATACCCATAAAGCATAAACATGTAGCATTCATGGTTTATTTTTTGTTTAGTAATTGCAATAATTGTCATTCATCATTCCAGAAGATTTATAGCCACAGCAGCTATATTCTAGTAATTTTGGTGTTGATTTATTTCCTTTATCCATTTCTGTAGCAGTTATATTTGGCACAATCAAATTTAATTTGTCTCATCACATTGCTCATGTTATTCGCATAGTGTAGTTGTATTTATTGCCTACTTTAAGGACAGCAAATAAATGATAATTGATTAATGAAGTGTTTGATATGCCACCAGTGCTGTGTGGGTCATAAGTTTCAAATTTCATGTGCTGCGTAGTATTAATTATGGGAAATAAATTTTTCATGAGAAATGTAAAAAACATAATTTTATGTAAATTTTACCAGTGTTGCCTGATGACTATACCATTTAACTGTTTTGTAAGTGGCTACATGATGAAAAATGGATCATAAACAAGTTGGTAATATACAACTTATCATTGAAGTCCAAAGAACCATATCCTGTATCCTAGAAACTGATGTATTCTTAGAATTTGGCCAGCTGCACTTATACTACAGAAGGATGAATTTTCCCAGAAGAATCCACACCTTAGTAATATTTAAACATACATACATACATATACCCAGGCTTTTTCACCCCTCCAAGGGAGGTAGCCAACAAGTTAAAGGCATACAAACACTCCTACCCATTTCATCCCCAAAGACACTCCAGACCCCTCCCAACCTCCCTAGCATATGAGCACCTCCTGGATGACGGGTCATCCCTGCATATTTAAACATATCAATGAATATAAATATGGTTATTTTATGTATTTACTTAATTGTACATACATACATATACCAAGACTTTTTCCCCCTTACCAGGGAGATAGCCAAAAAGGACAAGTCATAAAATCATTCCCACCCATTCCATCCCCTAAAACACTCCACACCCCTCCACCCTCCCTCCCATCTTAGCACCTCCTAGATGACGGGTCACCCCTGCACCCTGTCCACTGCCCTGGGTCAGAAGCAGTGTCGCAAGACACTGCACCTCCACAGCAAGGCCGCTTCATCAAATCGGCGACCCCCATATAAAGGAGAGGACGGGGAGAAATCCCTTCGGGCTGCGTCAAAAATTTTTGCTCCCACACACTACCTCACCCCCCATTCCCCCGTCCATTCCACCTCATGCATCACAACATTTTCCATTTCAACCATTCTCCATTCACCCCTGTCTTCTGTCCTCTCCCGTCCTTCCTCAACAGACATTCCCCTCTTCCCCAAAGCCCCCTTCACCCCATCCATCCATCTCATCCTAGGACGTCCCCTCATGTTCACTCCTTCCACATCTGCCTTCCATACCTCCTTTACTAGTCTTTCTTCACTCATTCTTTCCATGTGTCCAAACCATCCTAATACTTTTTCATCAACCCTATCTCCCAGCTCCCTTTCCACCCCTGTTCTCCTCCTCACCTCCTCATTTCTCACTCTATCTAGCCTAGTAACCCCTATCATACTTCTCAGACACTTCATCTCAAACACATACAAGTTCCTTCTTAATTGTAATGGCTATATATCAAAATGCTTCTTCTCCCTCACAAGGGAGGTAGCCAAACAAGGCATGCACCCACTTCAGTCCATCTCTCAAACATTTATTTTCTCACAATTCTCATGAACAGTTTAGCTATCATGCTGGTCAAGGACATTAGTGTGTAGATCAGGAATTCACCTTTACTTCTTCCTTTAGAGATTGGTACCATATTAACTTAATCCTTTGGCACTGTCCCTTCAAATGAATGCTCAACTAATTTTATTTTTGTCCACCAGTTCTCTGCATTTGTTGAGTCTCCACTTGGAGGTTGTCAGGCTCAGAGGTTTTCCTTGTATTACTTACTTCTTACTTCAGCTCCTATTAGTAGGCATTATGCCTGTCAGTGGTCCCAGCATGTTCCTCCATCTGGCTCTATCATGGAAGGCCCCTTCCTCCCTCAGAGTTTCAATGTTGGGCAAGTCATGTCTGCTGACGGCTTCTTCAACATTTTCTTTCCATCTCTTTCTCAGTCTTCCTCTTGGCCTTCTTCCGTCCGGCATCCACTCCCAGCATCCCCTTGCAATTCTTTCTTCATCCATTCTAAATGTCCTAACCATCTTAACTGGGCAGCACCTATTTTGCATAGCATGGAACAGATGCCAATGCTTTTCCTTATATCTTCATTTTTTAGTTTATATCTCCTCGTCTTTCCAACTATGGCTCTTAATGGTCTCATTCTACTGCCTGAATCCTGCTTATGTCTACTTTTGTCATTACCCAACTTTCTGAACCGTATGTTAGGGTAGGAGACAAGACAGTATTGAAAATAATCCTTTTCACTTCTACAGGTACATGTTTTTCCTTTATTATTGGCCAGAGAGCTCCAACATTTGCACTAAATTTATTTATTCTTTCTGAAATATCCCTCTTATTTCCACCCTCCTTAGTGACTACACTTCCAAGATATTTGAAGATGTTTGTATTTTTTACTATCTTATTTCCTATGGTGATGCTGAACTCATGTTCTTCTCTTCTGCTAACGGTCATTATCTCTCTTTTCTACATTAATTTTCATGCCTTTCCCTATAAAGCACTCATTCCACCTTTTTATGTCTTCTTCAATCTCTTCCCTATCTGTGCTCCATTCGGCTATATCATCTGCATAAGCCATTATTCTGTTCTTATAGTTTTCTTCTTTACCTTCTTTAAAATCCTCTATTACAGTTTCCATATATGCTATAAAAAGTAGAGGGATAACACTTCCTTGTTTAACCCCAGTTTCTACAGGGAACCACTTTTTTGCCCCCTTTGATGTTCTAACACTGCATACACAGGGGTAATACAAACTTTTTATAGCTTTCTTTAGATGTCCCTTGATACCATACCTCTCCTCCATACATCTCCATACTTTTTTTTGCGAGGTATTGAATCAAAAGCCTTCTGTAGATCAATAAAAGTGATGTATAGGCTTTGGTTATACTCCAATGCCTCCTCTATCACCATCCTTAGTCCAAAAGTTAAGTCCGTTACTGATCTATTACTTCTATAACCATGCTGCTCCTTTCCTAATAAAGGTTCTACTAGGTCTCTTACTCTTCTCTCAATTATTCTCTCATATAGCTTTGTGATGTGGGGTATGAGGGAAATCCCTCTATAGTTTTTACAATTTCCAGCATCACCTTTACCTTTGAAAATTGGGACTATAAGGGTTTTACCCCACTCCTCTGGTATTGTTCCTTCTCTATAGATCTTATTTATGAGCTCCAATATATTTTGCTGTACTACATTTCCTCCTTCCTTTATTAGCTCTATTGATATTTCATCTACTGGTGTTTTGGAATTCTTCATTTCTCTCAATGCCCATTCAAATTCTTTTTCTGTGGTTTCATCATGTATATAGTGTCTATAGTAGTTTATAATCTTCTTTCATGTTTTTGTATTTAAACCCAGCATTTCTATTTTCACCCTTTTCTTGCCTAATTCTAGGAACTTCAGTTCATTATTTTAGCTTGTGTCAGTGTATCTTCATTGACCTTTAATTTCTTGTATCTCGGATTGTGTTCATCTTTACATTTATTGATTATGCCTTTTTCAAACTATCTCTTAGGATTCTCTTGTATTCATTTCTCTATACACATACCAATGGATTTTTTCCCCCATACAAGCAGGGCTGGGGAGTCAGAGTCAAAAGCATTTACGGTGTCACTGGAGTCGGAGTCGGTAAAAATATACCGATTCCAACTTCGACTCCAGTTAAATTTACATTTTATAAGGCCTTCGTTTAGTCTGTAAAGTTATGCAGTGCACACTCCTTATAAGTAGATTATATAAAAAAATGATTTTATAAAATGTAATAAATCTCATCATCTTATCTTCGTGGTCATTCCACTAAACCCCCAAAACGTCCTTGTGCAATGCTGGCTTTCAAATTTATACATAGACCGATAAACATCCAAAGTATTACTTGAATAAATTAAACACCTCCATTTTACACCTGTTGACACACAGTCACAGGAGTTGTAATATTCCTGTCAAGTTCCATATGCATCGTTTCCATCACTCCATCAGTTTGTTAGTTTCTCCCACTGCTGTGTTGCCAAACAGTAGGATAATTATGATTTCAACTGTAGACTAACGCAATAATACTATCTCTTCACTCCTTTCCCCTTCTTTTTTCCCTCTATACTTTTTAACATTGAATTATTGAAACAAGGATATTTAAAATTAAAAAAAAAGTTTCACGTTTCAAACATGTTCAGCTGTATCTTGTTTTGTACTCGTATCGATAAGATCGGTTCCAGAACCAGAGTAATGTCCATCGCAATAATCGCATAGCAGTACCAGTATGTAGTTAAACCAAGAGGTACTTGTGTCAGTAATTTCATTACATTAAGACAAAAGAAGGTATGAAAACATATGAAGTATAATGATACCCAAAAAGTATGTATGATACATATACCTTTCAGTATCATACATGTTCAGCCATAACACTCGACCTTGTACCGTACTCGTATCAATAAGGTTTATTTTCTCTATATTTACTGTTTCCTTTCAAGAAATTTGCCTAAACTTCCTTTATAAAGTATTTCATTTTTTTTTTTTGTATTTGCAAAACTGTGTAAAAAAATCTTACATATATTTACAAAGGTTATATTTCAACTTTTGTTAGAAAAAATTATTTTTGATTTTTAAATGTACTTATCACTTATTTGCAAAGATATATATTATGCCAAATGTCTTACATTATAGAATCTTTTTTTTTTACTGAATTTTCCTCAATATCCTTTAAATTTTTTTGTCTCTACTTCAGTTATAAAGTATTAATGAAGAGGTCAAACATAGGAAAGCCACACTATGACATATATATTTATTCTTTGATATAAACCAGTTATAATGATATAAGTCTACTCAAGATTGGAGCATATGTGTGTTGCATAGGCTTTATAAAATATGTAGGCCATAATCAGTTAATTACATGAAGAGGAGTCAGAGTCGGTGGTGCCAAAAATAGAGGAGTTGGAGTTAGAGATTTTGTGTTCCGACTCCCCAGCCCTGCGTACAAGGGAGATAGTCAAAATCAAAGGCATAAAGCCACTCCCACCCATTCCATCCCCACATACTCCTCTTCCATTCACCACCCCTCCCTCCCTTTTTTCTTGGCTCCTCTTGGATGACAGGTCATCCCTTCATCTCGCCCACTGCCCTGGGTCAGAAACAAATGTAGCAAGACAGCAAAGCCACTTCATTAATCTGTGACCCCTCCTCTCCCTTTGTGCTGCACCAAAACATCATTCATACATACTCCTATCCTCCACCCACTCCCATGCATCACAGCATCATCCACACACAACCATTCTCAACTCACCCCTATCTTTTGTCTTCTCCCTTCCTTCCTCAACAGACTTTACCTCTTCCAATGCCCCTTTTACCCCATCCATCCATCTCATCCTTGGTTACTCCCTCATGCTCATTCCTTCCACCTCTGCCTTCCATACCTCTTTTGATAATTTTTCTTCATTTATTCTTTTCATGTGTCCAAACCATCCTAATACTCTTTCATCAAACCTATCTCCCAACTCCCTTTCCACTCCTGCTCTCCTCATCTTGTTTCTCACTATCCAGCCTAGTAACTCCTACCATACCTCTCAGGTATTTCATCTCAAACACATTTAAACTCCTCCTCTCTTCTCTTATATTCCATGTTTCTGCCCCATACAGTGCTGTCGGCACAGTCACTCCTTCATACAATCTCCTCTTAGCATCCATTCCCAAAATTCTATTTCTTGTTACACTTTTTAATCCCCCAAGACATTTAAATGCTTCTCTCAATCTACATGCTATCTCCACCTCCACCCTTCTCTTTCCCACCACATTCGCACCCAAGTATCTAAAGCTATCCACTTCCTCCAATCTCTCTCCCTTAATACTCAGTTCCAATTTGCTTCCAACCTCTCCAGTTGAACATCTCATCACATTACTTTTACCCACAACTTCCTTCCCCACACCTTCCCAAACTCTCACCAACTTCCTTAATCCCTCCTCTGATCCTGCTACAACCGCAGTATCGTCAGCAAACAACTGGCTTATCTCCTTTTTTTTTTCTTCTTTTTCTTTTTCTTTTTTTTTAACCATCTCCAAACCCCGGCCCATTACCCTTGTATTTACCTCTTGCACCACCTCATCCATGTATAAATTGAACAGCTAAGGTGACAACACATTCCAGGCAAATTCTTACCTTTATCTCAAACCATTCACTCTTTTTACCTCTGATTCTAACACAGGCTCTACTACATACGTATACCAAAGGCTTTTTCTCCCTTACAAAGGAGGTAGCAAAAATACAAAGGCATAAAATCCACTCCCACCCATTCCATCCCCATATACCCCACTCCCATTCATCCCCCCTCCCTCCCTCCCTCTTATCTTGGCTCCTCCTGGATGATGGGTCATCCCTGTATCTTGCTCACTATCCTGGGTCAGAAGCAGTGTCACAAGACACAGCACATCCACAGCAAGGCCGCTTCATTAAATCAGTGACTGCCCCTCTCTGTCCCCTCATGCAGAAAAAGAGATGGGGCGAAATTGCTTTAGGCTGTGTCAAATTATTTTTTCACACTCCCTCACCCACCATCCCCCACCCACTACCATTGTAAAAAGTTTTGACTGCTCTTAACAGTTTTCCTCCTATCCCATATATCTGCAATACTTCCCACATTGGCTTCCTGTCTACCCTGTCACAAGGTTTTTTCAAATCCATAAAGGCCCAAGAAACATCCTTACCTTAAAGCTTTCTCGCATATCTGCCTTACCACAAAAATCTGATCCACGCAACCCCTACCTGTCCTAAACTCACACTGTTCCTCACCAATTATTCCCTCTATTCCTCTTCTAATCCTCCAAATCAAAACCCTCCCATAAGCCTTCCCAACTACACTTAACAAACTGATCCCTCTGAAGCTACTACCCTCACACTTGCCCCCTTTTCCCTTGTAAAGAGGAAATATATAGGCACACCTCCAGTCCTCTGGTACCCTACCCTCTCTTAGACAGACATTAAACAATCTCACCAGCCAGTCCACCATCACTGTACCTCCCTTTTTTAGACACTTTGCATGACACCCATCCATCTCAGGTGTCTTACCTGCTCTTGTCATTTTAATAACTGCTTTCACCTCATCTTTCCTTATTTCTCATCCATTTTCCTCATTTATCCCTGTCAATTTCTTAGCGCTTCCCACTGGAATTACTTTTCCCTCCCCCCTTCACATTTAGTAACTCCCAAAACTACTCTGCCCATCTTCCTTTTACTGGTGTCTCTTTAATTATCATTTCTCTACCTGTACCTTGTACCTTTTCTTCTCTACTTGATTTGCCTCCTCTTCCTCTCTTAATTTCCTTCCAAAACATCTTTTTATTACTTTAGAAAATTTGTCATGCTCTTACCCCATTTCACATCTGCCTCTTTGCCCACTTCATCTTATGCTTTACTTCTTTTCTCTTTTATTTGTACCTCTTATAAGATTCTCTAGTCCTATTTTGTAACCAATCTATGAATGCTCGTTTCTTCTCTTCTACAACCTTCTTTGCTTCATCATCCCAACGAACCCCCCTGGAGCCGCTCCATTCTGCGGGGGAGTGACCCCAGGCTCTTGCCTCCACGTGGAGGGGGTGGGAATGGCCAATGTCAGTAGCATGCTGGGGGCCAGCTACCTATGACCCTCAGTATGACATAGCCTCGACCGTTGCTAAATAGACTTTTATACCCGCATTTCTTAACCCACCCATTATCTTCTCTTCCCCTCACCCAACTTTCTACCCCTTTTATTCTATCATGATTGACCCTCCTGATGACATGGCCAAAATTTTGAAGCCTCTCAGTAACAAACTTCTTTCATGTACAATCATTATAAGTCAAACTTTTCATTCATAATCACTATGAAGAAAGTCCTATGGTGATGGCTAGTGATGATAGGGGCAGGAGAAGGTGATCTCTGGGAGCCTCCAGTCACAAACTGCACATAGGCGATGTGGGCAAGATAGTTGTTCTGTGTTGGGATGGAGGCAACTCGGCAGCTACCCACATGACTGAGCAGCCCTATTCAGGACCCACTCTACTCACCCCAATGGGGAACTGCCCCCAGTAAGGTCACCCTTATTGCGGTCAAGATGCAGAAAAATCTCAACCACAGATGACGACCTCAGGCTAAAAAAAAGAGCCTTCTTTGACACCCCCAAATACTGATAGTAATATAAAGCAATTGAAAGTTGTGCACATAGACTAGAAGATATTCCAATACAGTGTAACTATGATGATATATCTACTCCACTGAGCAAATTTGGAACTTTAGTAGAAATTCGCATGAAATTTCTTGACATTGAGAAAAAATGGGAAGCATGGGTAACATTTGATAAGCGTGAAGATGCCCTTATCCTGAGCAGAAACTTCAATACCATGAAAATTCACAGTTCTTTAGTCACAGGAGCCCTAACAGATAAGGTTCCTAGAAATCTAGATGTATATAAACCTGCAGAATGGAATTCAGATGACCATCAAGATAATACTATAAAAGAATCCCCCAACATCCTATGTGGATAGTAATTAAGGCAAAGGAAGAAAAATTCAATTACCATAAATTTAATAGATACCTTCAACAGAGGGTAGGTGGCATTTAAAATGGAGATGTAACAAGATTTGGTAAGAATTCAATACTTGTTCATGCCAAATCAAAGACACAAATCAAGATGCTCTGTAAGATGAATGTTGAAAATAGTGATATAATAGAAAAGATTAGTCCTCACCAAAATTTTAGCTATGGAAGAGGTGTTATCCATGATAAAGACTTGTATGAGTTGACTGAACTAGAAATATTAGAAATGTGGCCTACATCTATTTGGAAAGTGAAAAAGATCCCAAACAGTAATGTAATTATACTTTTGAGGATAACAATGTACTGACTCATATAGCAATTGAAAATGAAAGATTGAGAATTAGACATTTCCATCTTAAAGCTCTACAGTGCTATAATTGTTTCAAATTTGGCCATCCATCAAAGATATGTAAGAATAATGAGGTATGTGGTAATTGCTCTGGCCCAACACATGGCCAATGCTCAGATATTCCCAAATGTATCAATTGTCAATTGGATCACAAACCAGTTGATAGAGTATGTGAAGAATATAAATTTGAAACAGCAGCTGTAAATAAAGCTTATACTGAGCATATCACAATAGGACATGCTAAGCGACTCTTAGGAAGAAAAAAGAGCTATGCAAACGCTCTTACTACCCCAAGAAATCCACCTCATTCTACAAATCTCTCCACTACAAATGAGACTTCAACCTCTGGGGTAGCAACCCAACATTCAAGGCCAGATAATCAACATACTTTGGTGAGAACTCCAAACACAAAGACTCAAATGCAACACTCATGGCCAGGTGATCAACATACATCGATGAGAATACTAAACACTAAGGCAGATATACTACCTCCTGATCATAAAAACATGGCATATAGTAAAGAGGAGCAACCCTCCAATCCACCTCCACCTTCTAGCAAAATATCTCGAGCAAAATCCGCAAATGCTCTTACTACCCCAAGAAATCTACCTCGTTCAGCAAATCCCTCCTCTGTGAATGAAACCTCAACCTCTGGGCCAGATGACCAACATACCTCGGCAAGAACACAAAACCAAAACACTAAGGCAGATATCCTACCTCCTAATCATAAAAACACTTCATATAGTAAAGAGGGGCAACTCCCCAATTCTCCTCCATCTTCCAGCGTAGTGTCTTGGGCAGAATCACTACCAGACTCAATGGAGATAGCAATTAAAAAAACAAAATAAAAGAACAAGAACACCCTCACCCTCTCCATCAACTCCAAAGAAATGTAACCCTTGCAGATTTATTTTACAAGAAAAAGATATAGGAGCAAAAGCCAAAACTACCAAAATAGCTACTGAAGAAAAACCACCATCATCACAAAAAGCTCATCAAGACAAAAAACACCCAAAAATAACTTTGAATAAAGGACCTCCCCCCAGAAAATAAATACATTCACATCACTAATACAGTGTGTCAGAGACTTCGAGCAAAGTATGAAGAGCTTAAAGTCTTTATGAATATTCTTCAGTAGGTGTATGCTTACAAGAGACAATGTTGGATGGACATACACCTTGTCCAAGAGAATATATATCTTTTAGAACTTCATATAATATAGAAGCGGGAAGTCATGGAGGATGTCTCGTTTATGTATGAAGAGGTATTCCCCGTTTTCCAATTTGTTTAAATACAACATTACAAGTAGTAGCAATTCAAATACAAATAAAAATAAAATACACCATATGCTCTTTACCTGCCCCCAAACACCATGGTTACCCAGGAGGAAATAGTAACTGATTGATCAGCTCCCGTGGCCGTTTCTCATTATGAGTGACCTAAATGGGGAGATGTTACTACAAACCAAAAAGGGAATATTATAGCTTCAGTTGTAGAATATGAAGATCTAGGACTTTTGAATACTGGGGAGCACACCCATTACTATATTCAAACAGGTACTGTATCTTGTCTAGACCTTACAATTTCTACTCCCAACTGCACAATAAATTTCAGATGGAGACCAAATGATGACTGACATAGCAGTGACCATGCCCCAACAATAATTGAAACAAATGATGACCCACCAACTCGAAGATCACCAAAATGGGAGTATCGGCGAAACAGATTGGGATAAGTTTAAAGAACTAAGTGAAATCAAAGGTGATGCAAATGACTTTCCAACTCCAGAAGATGCTATTGACTTATTAAATGGAACTTTTCATACAGCAGATATACAATCTATACCAAAAACTACAGGCCTCTTTAAGTGGCCCCCAGTTCTGTGGAGTTCTGAAGAGCTCAGAATTTTACATCGAACTACAAGACCATCACTTACCGGTTACTGCAGACATCGAACAATTGAAAATATGATCATCTATAAACAATGCAAAGCTAGATTCCGTAAAGCAATGAAAGCTACCAGAAGACCATCCTGGGCATCCTTTGTATCCTCCAACAATCGTCAAACACCTATCCGCAGTATTTGGAAAAAAATTAATAAGATAGCAGGGAGATTTACACCCAACCCTCCACCAGTGCTTAAAGTTAACAATATCCTTGTCACAGATTCTAAAGAAGTTAGTAATATTTTGGCTGACCATTTTGCTCAGGTCTCACAAAAGACTGACAGTTGCCCAGGACACCATTACAGAATAAGAGAAGAACAACAACATTTAGATTTTTCTTCAGACAAAACAGAATCATACAACATACCCTTTACAGAAAGAGAATTTGATGCTGCCTTAGATAGAAGCAAAAATACAGCCCCTGGTCAAGATATGATCCCTTATGAAATGTTTAAACATATTTCAAGGAATACAAAACTTTTTGTGATAAGTATTATAAATAGATTGTGGTGGGAGCACAGATACCCAACCATATTGGAAACAGCTTTTGTATTATCTCTTCTAAAGCCATAGAGTAAGTCCTCGTTATACAGTACATATGCGTTCCTAAAAACCTTATAGCCAATTGAAATTACCGTATACCGAACCCATTATAACATGTAATAATAGGATATGGCTGAAGTACCTTCTCCCTGTTCTTTCATCTTCAAAATATCTAGCGGATGCCGTATCTGAATTTTTTTTACCATAAATAGAATCGAGGGTAGTAATTACCAAATACCGTAACTGTGAATTTACTGGATAAAGAATTACTGTATAAGGATGACTCACTGTATTCAGCTTCCAGTTACAGTCCTATTGCTTTAACTTACCGTCTAGGCAAAATAATGGAAAAAATGGTAAATACAAGACTTGTCTGGAATCTCGAGCATAATAATATTTTATCACCATCACAATGTGGATTTAGAAAAATGCATTCTACAATAGACGTCCTGATGCAGTTGGAGACCTCCATATGTGAAGCATATGCCTCAAAGCAACATCATATAACTGTATTCTTTGATATAGAGAAGGCATATAACACTGCATGGAGACATGGAATTCTTAAGACCATTCATGATTGTGGTCTGCAAGGAGAATTACCGCTATATATTAGGGCATTCTTATCCCATAGATATTTTAAAGTTAAAATTGGTAATACTCTATCAGATAAAAGATGCCAAGAAGGGTGTTCTGTAAGGGAGTATACTTGTAACACTTTTTGCTTTGGGAATAAATGGGGTAGCAGATATACCAGATAACGTATTAAGCACATTATTTGTAGATGACCTCTCGATATCCTTTGCTGCTACCTATGTACCTGTAGCAGAAAGGAAACTACATTTTGTTATCAACAAGATTGTCAACTGGGCAGAAAAACTGATTTAAAATATCTACCAGCAAAACAATCATTGTGCACTTTTGCCACATTAGAGGGATGCACCCAGACCCAGACCTTTATCTATATGGCAATAGAATACCCTGTGTTGAAGAGACTAGATTCCTAGGTCTCATATTTGATAAAAAGCTTACTTGGATCCCCCATCTGAAACATATTAAAACCAAATGTCATGAGGCTTTAAACATTTAAAAGTTTTACCAAGTACAAACTGGGGATCAGATAGACAATTTTAAGAATACATAAATCTCTGATTATTACAAAATTATAATATGGATGTGAAATTTATTATTCTGCATCAACCAAAGATCCTAGATTCAGTACACCACAACAGCATACATTTGGCAACAGGAGCTTTCTAATCTTCCCCCATCACCAGTTTACTAATTGATGCTGGAGAGATTCCACTTTAACTATACCAACAGTCATCTATCATCCGGTATTGGTTTAGGACACAGAGACTCCCTGAATCAAGAGCATTTACTACAGCCAACAGAAATTGCTTTAATAACTTTTATGAAAATCATCCAAGATGTCCTAGACCTTTTAGTTTTAGAATAAGAAAAATACTGGAGACTATAAATATCACAAAAAATCAGATCTGCCTGGTTGAATTACCATTACCCCAATATGGAAGTTACCCACAATTCAATTTTGTAGATATTTTAAAGGTTTTAAAAAGAATAGATCAGATACAGAAATTAGAGGATTCTTTTAGAACATGTTACTGAACATTCGGATTCCACATTTGTTTTTACGGACGGCTCAGAAACAGATGCTGGTGTCAGATATGGAATTTTTAGCAATAATTTTAGCTGCAGAGGAGCACTACCAATTGCAGCATCAAATTTTACAGCAGAGCTACATGGAATTTTAACCGCTTTAGAACACATTATAACTCTACAGACATCCAACTTCACAATCTTTTGTGATTCAAAATGTGCATTATAGGCACTAGAAATTTTCAATGGCAATAATCCACCAACAATGAAAATATCACAGAGTGTTTTTCTATTGCAATGTAGAGGGATAACTATATCCTTTTGCTGGATTCCAGCACATGTAGATATACATGGAAATGAAAAAGCTGACCAACAAGCAAAGTCAGGAGGAATCAGTTTGATCCCTAGGCGGTGCACAATACCATATAGAGACGTCTTTCCTAATATCTCAAATATCATCCATAAGTCGTGGGAACAACAGAGTGAAGTGGGACATAACAAAATGAAAGAGATCACCACAAATATACACCCCTGGAAATATGCCAAGGAAATGGGAAGTAATTATATGTAGTCTCCGCATAGGACATTCAAGGCTGACCCATGGGTATCTTATGAGTGGTGGAAATCAACCTTACTGTGAAGATTGCTTTATCCCCATGACTATCAGATATTTACTGGTTGAATGTCCGAGTCACAGAGAACTGAGAGAGCGTCACTTCCCAAATAAGAGAGAGATGGTAACTATAATTTGGCTAAGTTATTGGGAAAAGAACTGCAGTATGATTATGAGGGAGTCATTAAATTCTTAAAAGTTAACCTACTTGATAAAATTTAGTAACAAATACGAGTTAATGTTGAAATATATTCTCACCACTTCCATTTCGTTGGACTTGCTCCTACATATATGTATATATCTATTTACAGGTACTCCTCGTTTAACGACGACAATTGGGACCAGCGCGCCGTCGTTAACCGAATTGGTCGTTAAACAAAAGTGTATACATATACGTACATGTACTGTATGTACAATGTCCAGCAATACACGTATCTTTATTTTCGTGTATTTTCCCTCTTTTATACAGTACATTAAAGCTTTATTTACTGTTTATTTACGGTGGTTAGGTTCCTAAAATTACCGTATATGACCAAATCCGCGTATGCTGACATTCCATATTGAATACCGGGGTATTTTTTTTAGTTTCGACCATGGGCGCAATATAGCAATAGAAAATTAATTATTAATTTTGTAAATTAAAATGTATCAACGTAATATGCAATTTTGTGGGCGGAAATGAAAGTAAAAAATACCTTGCTACAAGAAAATATGCTAATGAACGAAGTCGGTAGCATAGGCTCGGGACGCCATCTTGTCGTCTGCCAACGTCTCTCACGACGACGACAACGAGGACGAGCCGGATGACATTTAATTTGCAGGTAATGATTTATTAAACACAGGTTAGGTTAGTTTAGTTTAGGTTAGACGAATTAATTTATCATCCTTTCATTTCTTCGACATCGGCATCTATCATAACAAACATGGTGTACCATTCGTCCGACATGACTTCGTTACTTACGAAATCTGTTTTAGCATTTTTTTTTTCATTTCCGCTCACAAAATTGCATATTACGTTGATACATTATAATTTACAAAATTAATAATTAATTTTCTATTGTTATATTGCGCCCATGGTCGAAACTAAAAATTTACCACTACCGGTATACACTGTACCCCAGGTAGTTTTTGCAGCTTGCAGGATGGTAATGTAGACCTAAGCTTCAGAACACTTTACCTCACAGCTAATATCCACCGTACAAGTTCATTTATAACATCATACAAATTTGCCTCAGCCAACTTAATTATCGTACATGACGTCGTAACTTCGGGAGATTTACGTTAAACTACGTCATAAAGCCCGTCGTTACTCCGAGTTGTCGTTAACCGAGTAGGTCGTTAAACGAGGAGTACCTGTACTCAATCTTCTCAAATCTTTCCAGACCAACACTATAAGGGCCAAGTTAGACTCTCTGGGCTTGTTGGTCCTAAAATGTGTACCGTAATGATAATAATAATCAAAACCAAATAGCTTTTAACTATATTCAGATTTTAACATACAGTAATTTAACACCATATGTATGTAACCTTTACACTATTTAATAACTAATATCTGATAATGAATTTAGAATTATAAATGTTTACTTTCATCTATACCGGTACATAGAAAATTACTATTATTATTATTATTATTATTGTTTATACCCAAAATTGAATCTAAGAATTTAACTATTCGGTGTCTATGACCTTGGCAGTTATGACGCCAGATAACCTTTGATCAATCAATCATCATCCCAACAGTTATTACTTTTCCTTCTATTTCCTCTTGTCCTTGTTCCACACACCATCTTTGCACACCTTGTGACTCCCTCCTTGAAACATCCTTATTCT
Organism: Oratosquilla oratoria; assembly: GCF_046742065.1. Taxonomy (NCBI): domain Eukaryota; kingdom Metazoa; phylum Arthropoda; class Malacostraca; order Stomatopoda; family Squillidae; genus Oratosquilla; species Oratosquilla oratoria. Next base: position 70,638,226 of record NC_134787.1, on the reverse strand, counting down.
TCCTCCACTCCTAGTTCTACTCTATTGTTCACTCCCTCCCACTCTTCTCTAAGCTTCTTCTTGTACTCCTTTCTCATTCAAGCAGTTTACTGTAAGCACCTCCCTACTTTCTGTCCTTTTCCTCCTCCATTCTCCACTCTCAACTTAGCTTCCACCACTAAATGATCTGATATTCTTCCATTCTCTCCCCATAGAAAATATACATCCAAAACTCTTCCTACTCTTCTCATGGTTACCAGTATGTAGTTCATTAAAGCCCTAACTACCACCCATCCATCCACCCCCCCTCTTCCATGTGTACTAATGGTTAACTTTCCTCTTAAACACTGTATTTGCTATCATCAATTCTTTCTAGACACATCATCATCTCTCCTACAGTTTTTCCCTGGAACTCCTTACTTTCCAACCACAACCATTTCTATATATGCAGATAAATCACAAAATTGGCAAATAATGCATTAATATGGCAGTTATCATTAATGAAAAAGAAAAACAAAATTCCCAAGCACTTAGGTGTAATTCACATCTTCAGGGGAGATATAGATGAAAATGGTACACTTTGTACCACTTTCGTGTGTATCTCCCCTGAAAATAAAAATTGCATGAAATTGATCTGAAATTTCTTAATTCTTTTTCCTTAGTGGTAACCAGCATGTCATTTCTATATAAATAATATATATATTTTTCTATGCCTGTATTTTATCGTTTCTCTATTTTTTACATGCCTCACACCAATCACACTATATCTCACAAGTACCAACAGAATGCCTTTTCTTTCTTTTTTAGGAATGTCCCTTTTTGGGGCTACAGGTAGTAGGACTCCTAATCCCATCCCCCATCCCTTTTTTGTTGCCTTTTACGACTCAAGTGGAAATACTTGGTGGCAGTATTCTTTTCCCCCACCACAGGGTAGGCAAAAAAAGGAAATAAATATTCAGGGAAATGGTACAGGACAGTAACAAGGGGTTGGGGGACAGCATAACGGAGGGACAGTCGTAGTATAAAAGTGTAATAAGAAATAGGCAGCTGGGAATGGATGCTAAGAGGAGGTTATATGAAGGAGGGATTGTGCCAACAGCAATGTACGGGGCAGAAACATGGAACATGAGAGAGGAAGAGAGAAGGAGTTTGAATGTGTTTGAGATGAAATGTCTGAGAAGTATGATAGAGGTTACTAGGCTAGATAGAGTGAGAAATGAGGAGGTGAGGAGGAGAACAGGGGTGGAAAAGGAGCTGGGAGATAGGGTTGATGAAAGAATATTAAGATGGTTTGGACACATGGAAAGAATGAGTGAAGAAAGATTAGTAAAAGAAGTGTGGAAGGCGGAGGTGGAAGGAGTGAATATGAGGGGACGTCCTAGGATGAGGTGGATGGATGGGGTGAAAGGGGCATTACAAAAGAGAGGAATGTCTGTAGAGGAAGGATGGGAGAGGACAGAAGATAGGGGTGAATGGAGAAGGGTTGTGTATAGATGAGGCTGTGATGCATGAGGGGGAGTGGGTGGGGGATTGGGGAGTGAGGAAGTATGTATGAGAAAATATTTTGCCGCAGCCCGAAGGGATTTCTCCCCGTCTTCTCCTTTTCTGCATGAGGGGACGGAGAGGGGGGGTCGCCGAATTTATGAAGCGGCCTTGCTGTGGATGTGCTGTGTCTTGTGACACTGCTTCTGACCCAGGGCGGTGGACAGGATGCAGGGATGACCCATCATCCAGGAGGTGCTGAGATAGGAGGGAGGGTGGAGGGGAGTGGAATATATGGGAAATGAAATGGGTGGGAGTGATTTCTATTCCTTTTTGCTTTTTGGCTACTCCCCGTGTAAGGGGGAAAAAGCCTTTGGTATATGTATGTATGTACCAACAGAATGCAACAGAAAAACTACAATGGCTGCATACTACTCAAACATTTATAACCTACCATCTGTACTACACAAAGCATCCTCACAAAAACATATAAACACTCAGATCACTAAACAAACTCTTCAAGACAGACCACCAAATTCAATACACTATCAATAACCCCACGACTAGCCTCACAGAGAAAAGCCCCCACATCTAGTAAGAACCACACTGTCATAATTACACTCAGGACACCTTTCAGCATTGAAATACAGTAAACCCTCGATATAACGGATGATATGGGGACAGGGGTCTTTCTTTATATCCAAAGACCCGATATAACCGAGTATCCATTATACAGTATCTGATGGAAATACTGGACAGATCCATTATATCCTGAAGTTTGTCATTTATTAGAAATTACAGTAAACCCTTGATATAACAGACAATATGGGGACAGGGGTCTGTTGCTATATCTGAAGATTCATTATAACCAAGGATCCCTCGCTATAATGGATTTTTATCCGTTATGGCGAGGATTTGTGTGGTCAGATTTTTTGTCCATTATATCCAATATCCGGTATATCGAGATCTGTTATATTCAGGCTTTACTGTAGTACAACACAGAATAGACCTGGCCACAGATTCAAACTGCTCCAGATTCAACCACCACACAGAGGAAACAAAACCCCTCAAACAATAATGCCCCACACTAACAATGCCTAGACAACAATTTGAGTGATTTGTGGGCCTGCCCAGAGGCTGTTGCCAGTTACCTGAAGACTGGGTCTTTTGCAAGAGGCCAGAAGCAACAGATTGATAGACCTACAGGGTAATTAGTATCAGGTTATCAGCATAGAAAAAAACTCTGGTGTTATGCTCTGGATTTAGTTTTGAGAGATCACTTGTGAAGTGATTGAATAATGCAGATGAGAATGTATTTCAAAGGATGTTTGAGGTCCTTCTGCATGGGAGTATTTTTTTTTTTTTCTTCTTCTTCTTCTTCTTTTTCTCCTTCCTTCCATATTGCTGTTGTAGGGGAGTCCTTACAGCAATCATTTGTTATTCGGGGGGGGGGGGGGGATATGTTTCTGATATCCCCGCTAATACTCCTATGTATAGATATATTTTGCAAATATGCTGATATTTGCTCCTTATTATTAGCATTATTATTATATTGCTATTAACAGTAACATTATTATTATAACATTGTTTAAGATGTAGTGCACTAAAGGAAAAACCGAAGACATCAAAATAAACTTTATTTAAATCACATCTGGAGTCAATCACAAAAATTTATAACTATGATGTATGTGAATATGTTTTACTTAATACTTGTCAGATGTCGATGGCTGTGGCTGTGTAGGAGTACTGGGTTGCTTCTTGGAGAAATACATGGTTATTGGAAGTTGTTCCCTTCCATGCTTCAGCTCTTTCATAATTTCATCATAAGGAGCGAATACAGCTTCAAACCCTTTCTTCATTTTTATAGCCCTGTTTAGGGATCATAAAACATGATGAGGGAGATGGTGTTCTTCATGCTTCTTTGTATTTCTAATTAGTCCAGTATCCACACTTGCGGTGTTCCCTCCTCTTTTGTTTGTTTTTCTTCCTCCTCCACCTCTTCTTCTCTGAGTAATTCTTCTAATTCTTGTTCTGGTAAATCTTCCCCTGCATGGCCCATCAGTTCATTACAAATTTCATGATTTTGCATGTCAGAAAAACCTTCACCGCTGACAAGCATAGCCAAGTTTTTTATCTTGAGAACTTCAGCATCAGCAGTTAAAAAGCCAATGAAGTCATTGACAACTGAAGGCCACATATTTTCCAGCAAAAGTTAACATACTGTGAAGAGAGTTCATCATAGCACATATTCACTATGGCTATGCAGTCTGTTTTGTGTTGTATTTCTTTCACCCCATTCTGATGTCCACCCCATCTTCATCAATGGCCACATGATTAGCTGATGCGGACTCACCCATTATTCTCAGATTGCAGAGTGTGAATCTTTTCTTAAATTTTTCAAACCATTCCTTGTTGGCTACAAAAGGTTGCTTTTCTCCACATTTCTTATTGAAATGTTTATACATTTTCGTAGCCTTCTCTCTGATGGGAATTGTCCCTAATGGAATATGTCAGCGGTTCAGATTTTCAAGCCCATTAAGCGACTTTTCCATTTTTACCATAGCAATATTGCACACATGCTGAGAAACTTTTGCTGAGACTGGAGCACACGTAGACACTGCTTGTCTAATGTCTTTCTCACTTTTCTTCATGGAGTGCAATGTGGACTTGTTGATACTGTAAGCACAGCCACGTGTCACAAAACTCATTCCACTTTGGAGTTTATCCAATATCACAATTTTTTCTGTTAATGTTAACATTTTTCTGGCTCTCTTGGACACTTTGCCATCTTTTCTATTAATATTTGTCTTTGCTGGGGCTGAACTATGGCCAGGAGCCATGCCAAGAATGCGTGAGCAGATGGTATTAGCACAGGGGCACATCTGAATAGACAGAAAGACGCTTGTGGAATGAGACAGAACTGACCGTGAACATTCAGAGACACATGTGGAGTGAGGTGATACTGTACGAGTGGCGGAAATATTTCTTACTGTATATATATGTATATACAGTACTACCTCTCATTTACGGACTGAAAGGGGGATAACAGTGTCCGTTGATGTGAATAATCCGTTGATTTGGAGTGGTTTTTGGGTTGCATAGTGATTGCACATCACTAAACAACAGCACCAAAAACACCGCAAACACAGCTAATTAACGTCCGTTAATGAGAGGTAGTACTGTATATATTTTTTTATATTCATTTTTTTTTTCCTAGAAAAATCCATGAATAATAAAAGTGCGAAAAACAAGGGATTGCTGTAGTGTCTAGCCTGATTTTCCATATCAAACTATTTTCCTATTTTCTGGAGTTCAATTTGAAATTGATTTGGAGAAGTGTTGATACATTGCTGTTTTGGCAATAGTATTTATCCCTTGGGTTCCTGCAACTGTCATATTACGGCTGGAAAGGGGTTTTCCCAGAAATCCTTTATAGAGTGTATATTGTGTTGTTGGTGTATGTGATTGTGTACAATGCAGTCTTCCATAATGTGTTGTATAGTGTAGGCTGAAGTGTTGCATTCTGGAGAGTTATCTGCAGTGTGATCATCCAGCTTCTTCTGATAGTTTAGATGGTAGCTGCACTGCAATCTGACCAGGTGGACTCTGTCCTTTTGGGGGTAGAGAGGATTCAGAGATGGATATCAGGGGATCTGGCATGCCGCAATATATTGTCTTTCAGTCTACTGTTTATGCATTTAGCTAAATTAGGTGGAGTTATGTCACCCTGGCTGTTCAATCTATACATGGATGGGGTGGTGCAAGAGGTGAATGCAAGGGTAGTGGGTCAGGGGTTGGAGATGGTTAAAGAAAATAGAGAAAAGTGGGAAATAAGCCAGTTGTAGTTTGCTGATGACACTGCACTTGTAGCAGGATCAGAGGAGGGATTGAGGAAGTTAATGACAGAGTTTGAGAAAGTGTGTGAAAGAAGGAAGCTGAAGATAAATGTGGGTAAAAGCAAGGTGATGAGATGTACAAGGGGAGAGAGTGACAGTAGGCTGAAAGTGAGCATTAAGGGTGAGAGACTGGAGGAAGTGGATAGTTTTAGATTCTTAGGTGCGAATGTGGCAGGAAAGGGAGGAGTAGGGGTGGAGGTAGAATGGAGATTGAGAGAAGCGAGTAAATGCCTTGGTGGATTAAAAAGTGTAATGAGAAATAGACATCTGGGAGTGGATGCTAAGAGGAGATTATATGAAGGAGTGATTGTGCCAATAGCACTGTACGGGGCAGAAACATGGAACGTAAGAGAGGAAGAGAGAAGGAGTTTGAATGTGTCTGAGATGAAATGTCTGAGAAGTATGATAGGGGTTACTAGGCTAGAGTGAAAAATGAGGAGAACAAGGGTGGAAAGGGAGCTGGGAGATAGGGTTGATGAAAGAGTATTAGAATGGTTTGGACACATGGAAAGAATGAGTGAAGAAAGACTAGTAAAAGAGGTGTGGAAGGCAGAGGTGGAAGGAGTGAATATGAGGGGCCGTCCAAGGATGAGATGGATGGATGGGGTGAAAGGGGCTTTACAAAAGAGAGGAATGTCTGTTGAGGAAGGATGGGAGAAGACAGAAGATAGGGGTTAATGGAGAAGGGTTGTGTATGGATGATACTGTGATGCATGAGGGGGAGTGGGTGGGGGATGGGGGGTGAGGAAGTATGTATGAGAAAAAATTTGACACAGCCCGAAGGGATTTTTCCCCGTCTTCTCCTTTTCTGCATAAGGGGACGGAGAGGGGGGTCGCCAAATTTATGAAGCGGCCTTGCTGTGGATGCGCTGTGTCTTGCGACACTGCTTCTGACCCAGGGCAGTGGACAGGATGCAAGAATGACCCGTCATCCAGGAGGTGCCAAGATGAGAGGGAAGGAGGAGGGGGGAGGGGACTGGAATATATAGGGAATGAAATGGGTGGGAGTGGTTTCTATGCGTTCTTATTTTTGGCTACCCCCTTTGTAAGGGGAAAAAAGCCTTTGGTATATGTATGTATGTAGGTGGAGTGTATTCAAGTCACCTGCCAATACAGTGTAATGTTTTTACTTTTGGTGGATAAATCAAAGACCACAAGACCTCTTAAAAGTCTAATTGTCAAAGATTACACCAGCAGACCTTCCCAGCCTTCTTTCCACCTAAAGACTGCCAGCTCTTCTCTCTGTTGGTGGAATGCATCTGAAAAAGCTTACAGCAGCATATTGAACAGTTTACAGATTATAGTTTACATTTTATTTTGGTGATACAAGTTTTAAATACTATTTTACATACATATACCAAAGGCTTTTTCCCCCTACATGGGGGTAGCCAAAAAGAAAAAGGCATAGAAACCACTCCCACCCATTCCATTTCCTATATATTCCACTCCCCTCCACCCTCCTCCCTCCCTCCCATCTTGGCACCTCCTGGATGACGGGTCGTCCCTGCATCCTGTCCACTGTCCTGGGTCAGAAGCAATGTCGCAAAACACAGCACATCCACAGTAGGGCCGCTTCATAGATTCAGGGTCCCCCCCCCCCCTCTCCGTCTCCCCCATGCAGAAAAGGAGAAGATGGTGAGAAATTCCTTCAGGTTGCGTCATATTTTTTCCCATACTTCCTCACCGCCCATCCCCTACCCACTCCCCCTCATGCATCACAGCATCATCTATACACAACCCCTCTCTATTCACCCCTATCTTCTGTCCTATCCCGTCCTTCCTCCACAGACATTCCTCTCTTTTGTAATGCCCCTTTCACCCCATCCATCCATCTCTTCCTAGGACGCCCCCTCATATTCACTCCTTCCACCTCTGCCTTCCACACTTCATTTACTAATCTTTCTTCACCCATTCTTTCCATGTGTCCAAACCATCCTAATACTCTTTCATCAACCCCATCTCCCAGTTCCCTTTCCACCCCTGTTCTCCTCCTCACCTCCTCATTTCTCACTCTATCTAGCGTAGTAACCCCTCTCATACTTCTCAGACATTTGATCTCAGATACATTCAAACTCCTTCTCTCTTCCTCTCTCATGTTCCATGTTTCTACCCCGTACAATGCTGTTGGCACAATCACTCCTTCATATAAACTTCTCTTAGCATCCATTCCCAGATGTCTATTTCTCATTACACTTTTCAATCCACCAAGGCATTTACTCGCTTTTCCCAATCTACATTCTATCTACCTCCACCCCCACTCCTCCCTTTCCTGCCACATTCGCACCCAAGTAACTAAAACTATCCACTTCCAGTCTTTCACTCTTAATGCTCACTTCCAGCCTGCTGTCACTCTCTCCCCTTGTACATCTGATCACCTTACTTTTACCCACATTTATCTTCAGCTTCCTTCTTTCACGCACCTTCTCATACTCTGTCACTAACTTCCTCAATCCCTCCTCTGATCCTGTTACAAGTGCAGTGTTGTCAGCAAACAACAACTGGCTCACCTACCACTTTTCTCCACACACACACACACACACTTCAACGAACGGACGGCTTGGAAGACGTTCTGAAGAAAATTGAAGATTGTGGACCCCAACGCAAAGAGAAGTGCCTATTGTATTTACAGGGTGGGGGGGAAATTGCTCGTGGGGTAGTGGGAAAGTAAGGAAAGAGGAGAAGGGGAGGGATTGCTGGGGAAATGGAAGGAAATGAGGAAGTAGAGGACTTGGCCCAAGCAGACCGCCGAAAAGTAAACAAACGACCGCAAGCCCAACTGGGAGACGACGAAATGTCTAATAAGAATGTAAAGATTAGAAGTATAGATAGGAGCAATACAGTAGAAAGTGATGAGAATATTTTCAAGGGATTTAAAGAGGGTGGGGGGGACACAAACCCCCCCCGACTGACAAGACTAGAGGAGAAGGTTGATAAGGTGATCGAGGACTTGGAGCGTAGGTTCGGTCATGTTAACACCATTTTACAGAGGGTTGAAAGATTGGAAGAACTAGAGAAGGCGAATAAAAACTTAACTGATGAAATAGAAGACCTAAAAAGACAGTTAAGAGATGTAAAGGTGGAGAATGAGGAATTGAAGAAGAATAGTAAAGAAAACAGAGAGGCAATAGCTAAAGAAGCTAAGAATTGGAAAGCAACCCAAGAAGGAAATAAGGTTTCATTCACTGACATAGTCAAACAGCAATTGAAAGAACATACTGAAGACTCAGTTATTAAAGTGATGAGACAAAAGGAGAATATAGTAAGAGATTTAGCAGACAAGAAGAAATGTATAATTATATTAGGAATGGAAGAGAAACACAACCCAGATAGAACCACAAGAATCAAAGAGGAAAATGAAAAAGTAAGCCAATTACTAGAGTCAGTTCAGGAAGATGAACCAGAAATTATGAAACAAATCGAAGAGAAATTTAGACTCGGAAAGTATAGCACAGATAAGACCAGACCAATTAAGATTAAATTCAAGTCACAAACAACGGCAGAGAATATCTTATCCAAAACAGGGAAACTAGCAACAAGTGAACAATATAAAAAGATATGGATAAAAAGGGAAATGAATAAAGAGGAAAGAGAGGAAGAAAAGCAGAAAAGACTTAAAACTAAGGCAAAAAACGAGAACAGAACGGAGTCAGAGAAAGAGAGATTCTATTGGAGAGTAGTGAATATGAAACTAAGGAAGTTCGACATACAAAAGAAAAACATAAGGGAAACAGAGAACACAATGGAAGTGGCAGAAAACTAAGAGTGTCTTACACAAATATAGATGGATTAATAACAGGATTGAATGAGCTGAATGATTATTTGAAGAAAAAAGAACCGGACATAATGGGAATTGTAGAAACAAAATTAAAAGGCCCACTACCACCCAACAGTGTAGGACATGATGCATACAATTATTGGATTAGAAACAGAGAGAAAAAGCAAGGGGGTGGAGTTATGTTCCTGACTAAGAAGGATATAAACGTGAAAGGTGTCATATATGGAAAGAATACAGTAGAGATGATTATGATAGAAGTGGAAGACAGAGATAAGAAGAGCAGAAAATTTGTGATAAATTATGTGCCTCCAAAAACAGCCTCATGGGAGGAGAGTGAACATAAAAGTATGTTAGAGGACACAAAGATAACATTAAACAAGATAATGGAAGAGGGAGGAAGAATAGTTATGATGGGCGACTTTAATTGCAAAGAAATCTGCTGGGAAGAAATGACAGTAAAGGGTGGAGACGACTCATGGGGAAACGCTCTACTTGAGATGATTATTGACCACACAATGACACAATGGATACAGGAGAACACTAGGTATAGAAATGAAGAAGAACCATCGAGACTAGACTTATTAATTACATCTGAACCTAGAATAGTGGACAAGATTGAATATAAAACACCAATAGGTAAAAGTGACCACATATTGATTGAACTGGAACTTAATGAAGAAAAATATATGAAAAGAAATGAACAATATAGAAAAGGAAGAATGATGTATGAAAAAACAAACTTTGATAAAATAAGAGAATTCTTTCAACAAGAAAACTGGGAAGAAATATACAAAGAAGAAAAATCAGTGGAAGAGAAATGGAATATTTTGACAAAAATTTACAAAAAAGGAGTGGAAAAGTATGTCCCAAGACAAAAACAAGAAAAAGAATATGTAAAATGCTGGTACAACAAAAGTTGTAGGGAGTTAAAAGACAAAAGAGACAAAGCCTGGACCAGATGGAAAAAAGACAGACCTGAAAAATGGAAAATATATACCGGTTATAGAAATGAATATGTACAAACGTGCAGAGAGGAAAAGAGAAAATATGAAAAAGACGTCATAGAAAAATGTAAAGATAAACCAAAACTATTCTACAGATTTGTAAACAATAAACTGAAAAACAAACAGGACTTGGAGAAATTAAGACAAGGGGGAGTTGAATACACTGAGGAAATGGAAATGGCGGAAATTATGAACAAACATTTTAAATCAGTGTTTACAAGGGAGAACATACAACCTGAAGAGATTGAATGGAAAGAGAAAGTCCCCCCTATAGAAGAAATAGAAGTATCAAAGAATGAAATATTGATACAATTGAGTAATCTTGATGTCAGAAAATCGCATGGACCAGATGAAATAGCAAACTGGATACTGAAAGAATGCAGGAATGAACTGGCAGACAAAATACATAGCATAATAAGCAGTTCCTTGAAAGAAGGAAAAGTTCCAGAAGATTGGAAAAAAGCAAACATAGTACCTATATATAAAGGAGGAAATAAAGAAGAACCTACCAACTATAGACCAGTCTCTCTAACAAGTACAATAGCAAAAATTTGTGAAAGAATGATCAAAAGTAGATGGGTAAAGTATTTGGAAAAAAACAACGTACTAAATCCAAGGCAATTTGGATTCAGACAAGGACGATCATGCGTCACCAATTTAATATGTTTCTATTCAAGGCTAATAGATATAATACAAGAAAGAGATGGATGGGCTGATTGTGCATTTCTAGACCTGAAAAAAGCTTTTGACAAAGTACCACATACGAAGTTGCTTAAGAAATTAGAATCTGAAGGAGGAATACAAGGCAAACTGCTTAATTGGATGGAAGACTTTTTGCAAGAAAGAAAAATGAGAGTAGTGATAAGAGACCAGCACTCAAAATGGAATGAAGTAATAAGCGGTGTCCCGCAGGGAACAGTTCTGGCCCCAATAATGTTTGCTATATATATTAATGATATGGATGAAGGAATTGAAAGCTATATGAGCTTCTTTGCAGATGATGCAAAACTACTGAAAAGAGTGAAAACTGAAGAAGATTGTGAATCACTACAGAGAGATCTAAATAAAGTACAGGAATGGAGTAGGAAGTGGGAGATGGAGTTCAATACAAAAAAGTGTAGTATAATGGAATTTGGAAAAAGCAAAAACAGAATAACAGGATCATATAATTTGGGAGAAGAAGGAATAAAAAAAGTAGAAAATGAGAAGGACCTGGGAGTCATTGTTATGAATAATATGTCACCTGAGAAACATATAAATAAGATTTTTGGAGAAACTTATAATTTGATAAGAACAATCAAAGTGGCATTTACATACCTGGATGAAGAAATGGTGAGGAAAATCCTAATCACCCTGATAAGACCAAGATTGGAATATGCAGCAACGATATGGTCACCAAGTACAAAAAAATGTATAAAAAAACTTGAAAGAATACAAAGAGCAATTACAAAATTGGCACCAACACTCTCAAAACTATCATATGAAGAGAGACTACAAAAACTTGAACTACAGACACTAGAGCAAAGAAGAGAGAGAGGAGATTTGATAGCTATTTACAGAATCATGAAAGGCATGGAAATTACTGATAGAGAGAAGCTGATAAAATGGGATGACAGAAATACAAGAGGACACGGAAAGAAAATAAAAAAAGACAGCTATAGAAGAGATTTGAAAAAGAACAGCTTTCCTCACAGAGTAATAGACAGTTGGAACAAGTTAGATGAGAAAGTGGTGTGTGTAAAAACAATACATGAATTTAAAAATAGTTTAGATAAAATGAGATATGAAGACGGGACCCCACGAGCATAGCTCCCCTTCCCGTAAAATACAACTAGGTAAATACAACTAGGTAAATACACACACATATATATATATATATATATATATATATATATATATATTATATATAAATGCATAGTCACATATATTCCCCTATATGTAAGGTTGAAATAGATTTATTACTTTGGATAAGGCGTCACCTGCGATTACGCGAGTGTCTGATTACAGAGAACACGTAGGGGTAGAGCTTTCGATACATTTAGGCGTTTGCTCTTCGTTGTGTGTAACACTTCCCGCCAGCCTAGAGCGGCGCAGAACGTTTTAGCTAATTTGGCCAGTCAGGTTCAGTCTCCATTGACGCAATTGCTATGGGCTAATCAGAGGATTTTTGTAGAAGAACTAGGCGCCCTTAGGGCGTGTCGGAGAGTTCAGTTTAGGATATGAAATGCCATGTATAGGTTGTGTCGCCATGGGAGGATTGTCGGCTGATGTAAGTCCTCTGTACTTCCCTTGTATTATTCGTAAGGTAATTAAGTCTGCTAGAATTTTATGTGACGTCTATGGCAGTGACGCGGGAAGCCTAGACAGTGTTTTCGTTGGTAATTAATTTATCTTTCACCCCCGTTAAAAGTTTTACGAGCGGGAATCTTTTGTTTTGCAACTTATTACTCATTTGTGTCTCAGTGATTGTAATCACTCATGTAATCCTACTAACTTTCCAACTGTGTTTTTTCACTTTTCACAATACAAAAAGTGAATGGCGGCCTTATAATTTCTTTAAGTTACCCAAAGACATGGGGTCTTGGGAACTCATTCATTCATTCACTCTTACTATATGTTACGAGTCAGAAGGCCTTGTAATTTTTCTTTGAGATATCCCAAAGACATGAGTCTTGGGAACTCGTTCATTAACTCCTACTATATGTTATAAGTCAGAAGTGTGAGCGAGATTCGTAAAATATGAATTGGTGACCCTGCCAGGATTTTAACGGTAAGGTGAAAGAATTACCAACGAAAAATTTAGTATTAAATAGGATCAATATTGTGAGAAAATGAAATTAACAAGCGCAGAGGAGGTATGGGAGTTTGTACACAAACCACCCAGTAAGAAAGAGATACAGAGCCTTACTGTCCACGAACTCGGACTCATAGCACAAAGTCTAGGGGTTCAGCACGCCCATGATGCGAATAAAACCGAATTAGTAAGAATTGTTGGAGAAATGGTGCTTAATCGAGATGAAAGTGGGGCAATGAGAGATGAAGGAAGGGCAGATAGAGTGTCTGTCACTTCAGAAAGTGAGGAAGAAGTGGAAGAGAAAATAGAGAAGGGTGAATCTCAAAACACTGAATCTCGATTAAGCGAATTACGGTTGAAGTTAGAGATAGCTAAGATAGAAGCTGAAGTGAAAAAGGAAACTGAGAGAGCGAGGATAGAAGATGAAAACCTTAGACTTCAAGTTGAATTTCAAGAAAACAAACGTGTGCTACCAGGCTCTCAGTTCGTGCATAGGAGGCTCGATTTACACAACGCTAAATCGCTTCCTGAATTTGATGAATCACAGGTGGATACTTTAGAACGCTTGAAGGAAAAGCGGAAAATTATCAGTGGCCGAAGGAGTATTGGCCTGTATTGTTGCGAACAAGCCTTAGAGGCAAACCGTTAAGGGTTCATGGTGCTTTGGAGGATTCACAAATAAAGGATTACGATGAAATAAAAACAGCCATCCTCCGAACCTATGAGTTAGTACCTGAAGTTTATAGGGTAAAATTTAGGAATTTAAGGAAGCAATCTAATATATCACACGTTGAATTTAGTAGAGAGAAAAGAATGTTATGGGACCAATGGGTAAGATCCCGTAACATAAATGGAGATTATAAGAAACTAGCTGAGTTAATGTTGATGGAAGAGTATCTGAGATCCATCCCTAAAGAGGTGTCCTTGTACCTTCAGGAGAAAGAAGTCTCAAAGTTGGAAGAGGTTATAATCTTAGCAGATAAATACGAAATACTTAACCTGCTGGAGGGAAATTCTCAGTTACTCCAAGGGGGAGAGAGGAACAGCCTCATGTGGACCTACGAAATCCCCAGAGGTCAAGAAAGGTGACTATAGTAAGTCATCACAGATAATTTCATGTCGCTACTGTGGGAGAGTAGGCCACCTGACGAGGGATTGTTGGCACAGGAGAAGGGAGATAGAGAGGGTTAAACCCATAGTAGTATTAAATAGGAGGAACACTCATACCGAAGGTAAAGTCCGAGAGGGGGAGAACGAAAAGGAGGCCACCAAAGTAGTGACTCACACGAGTATTGCCATCACAGACGGCAAGGAAAAGGAAGAGGTGAAATTTCATTTGAAAGGCTATAAACCGTTCCTGTTTCAAGGAACAATCACCATAAAGGGAAAGAAGAAAAAAAAAGTGACCATACTGAGGGACTCAGGAGCCCTTCAATCAGTAATGCTGAGCAGTTTAGTAGAAAAAACCTGTAGTAAAAGGGAGAGTAGTTATAGGCTCCCTAGGAGGCCTAGCGAGGGTCCCACTGGTAGAAATAGATATGGAATTACCTCCATATGAGGGACAGGCAATGATAGGCCTAGTAAACCAGTTGCCATTGGACGGAGTTGAAGTCATTCTAGGAAATGATTTAGTGGGTGGGAAGATGTCCCTCACACCCATAGTGTCAGATGTTCCAATTGTTTCGGAAGAAAATTAACAAATTGAGAAAAAGCATCCGGGATTACTGCCGGTTTGCGCGGTCACAAGGACCATGACTACCCAGAAAGAATGGCCAGGTGAGGCCAATAAAGGTTTTGAGAGGGGAAGGATGTGGGAATCCTAAATGTAAGGACAGTCTGAATCCCAAAGGAAAAATCCCTAGTGAAAGTACCCAAGTCTAGGCAGAGGCTGACTTGAGGTACCTGTTCCGATAGGAACGAGACAGCGAGTCGGAAGTGTATGACCTGACTCGTCTGTTTATGGGGGAGAAGAAAGGAGAAGCAAAGAGTCTAAGTGACTCACACAGAATGGGAGAGCAGAAAGAAGGAGCAAAGAGTCTAAATGACTCAAACAGAATGGGAGAGAAGATAATAAAAAAGTCTAAGTGACTCACACAGAATGGGCGAGAAGAAAGGAGAAGCGAAGAGTCTCAGTGACTTACAGAGAGTTGATCCCGATTTGAGGGATTTGTATGAAAGAGTGGAGAGTGGTAGCGAGTTCTCAGAGGAATACTACTTAGAGTCGGGAGTACTATTCCACAAGTGGGTGGATAGTACCCGTCCTACTGATGACGCAGTATGGTCTGATATAAATGTGAGGAATGTTATATATGAAAATAATAGAGTGGAAATGATCATGATGGAAATAGAGGACAGGGACAAGAAGAGCAGGAAGTTTGTGGTAAATTATGTGCCTCCTAAAACGGCTTCGTAGGAAGAAAGAGAACACAAAAATATTAGAAGACACAAGGATAACACTAAATAAGATAATGGATGATGGAGGAAGCATAATTATAATGGGTGACTTTAATTGGAAAGAAATCTGCTGGGAAGAAATGACCTATGGGGAAATATACTACTTTATATGATTATAGAACATACAATGATACAATGGATACAAGAGAATACTAGGTATAGAAATGAGGAAGAGCCATCGAGACTAGACCTAATAATCACATCAGAACCTGAAATAGTGGACAAGATTGAATATAAGACAGCACTAAGTAAAAGTGACCACATATTAATAGAACTGGAGCTAAATGAAGAAAAATACACGAGAAAAACGAACAATATAGAAAGGGAAGAATGATGTTTGGATTTTTTTTTTCTTTTTATAAAATGAGAAAAACATTTCAAAAAGAAGACTGTGGAAAAGTGTGTTCCAAGACAAAAACAAGAAAAAGGATATGGAAAATGCTGGTACAACAAAAGATGTAGAGAATTAAAAGATAAAAGGGAGAAAAGACAGAAAACCCGAAAAATGAAAAATATATACTGATTATAGAAATCAATATGTACAAGTGCGCAGAGAAGAAAAGAGAAAACACAAAAAGGATGTCATAGAAAAATGTAAAGATCAACCAAAACTATTCTATAGATTTGTAAACAAGAAACTGAAAGACAAGAATAAGTGAAACTACGACAATGAGGAATAGAATACACAGAGGAAATAGAAATTGCAGAAATTTTGAATAAGCACTTTGAATCAGTGTTTACAAGGGAGAACATACAACTGAGAGATGACGAGTGGGAGGGGAAAGTTCCCCCTATGAAAGAAATAGAAGTAACAAAGAATGAAATAATGAATCACTTGAGTAATCTCGATGTCAGAAAATCGCAAGGTCCAGATGAAATGGCAAACTGGATTTTAAGAGAATGCAGGAAAGAACTAACAGACAAAACGCATAGTCTAATAAGGGGTTCATAGAAGGAAGGAAAGGTTCCAGAAGATTGGAAAAGAGCAAATATAGTACCAATATATAAGAGAGAAAACAAAGAAGATCCTACAGACTATAGACCGGTCTCCCTTATCAGTACGCTAGCCAAAATTTGTAAAAGAATTATCAAAATTAGATGGGTAAACCATTTGGAAAAAACAATGTACTAAATCCGAGGCAGTTTGGATTTAGACAAGGAAGATCATGTGTCACAAACCTGATGTGTTTCTATTCAAGACTAATAGATATAATACAGGAAAGAGATGGGTGGGCTGATTGTGCTTTTCTAGACCTGAAAAAAGCTTTTGATAAGGTGCCACATAAGAAATTGCTAAAGAAGTTAGAAACCTTAGGAGGAATACAGGGCAAACTACTTAAGTCGATGGAAGACTTCTTGCATAAAAGAAAAATGAGAGTGGTGATAAGAGACAAATATTCCAATTGGATGAGGCGATTAGTGGAGTTCCACAAGGAACAGTACTGGCCCCAATAATGTTTGCTATATATATTAATGATATGGATGATGAAGGAATTGAAAGTTATATTAGCTTCTTCGCAGATGATGCAAAATTGTTGAAAAAAGTGAACACCGAAGAAGATTGTGAATCACTGCAAAGCGATCTCAATAAAGTATGGGAATGGAGTAGGAAGTGGGAGATGGAATTCAACATTAAGAAGTGTAGTATAATGGAATTTGGAAGAAGCAAAAAAAAAAAAAAAAAAATGGATTATATACATTGGGAGAGGAAGAAATTAAAAAAGTGGAAGAAGAGAAGGACCTAGGAGTCATTATTATGAATAATATGGCCCCTGAGAAACATATAAACACAATTTTTGGAGAAACTTATAACTTAATAAGATCAAAGTGGCATTTACATACCTGGACGAAGAAATGGTGAAGAAAATACTAGTCACTTTGATAAGACCAAAATTGGAGTATGCAGCGACGACGTGGTCACCATGTACAAAAAAAAAAAAAAAAAATGTATAACAAAACTTGAAAGAATACAAAGAGAAATTACGAAAATGGCTCCAACGCTTTCAGAACTATCATATGAGGAGAGGCTGGCAAAACTTGAGTTACAGACATTAGAGCAAAAAAGAGAGAGAGGAGACTTGGTAACTATTTATAGAATCATGAAAGGCATGGAAATTATTGATAGAGAGCATCTAATAAAATGGGATAGTAGAGATATAAGAGGACATGGATAGAAAATCAAGAAAGACAATTATAGAAGAGACCTGAAAAAGAACAGCTTTCCCCATAGGATAATAGATGCTTGGAACAGATTAGATGAGAATGTTGTGTGTGCAAAAACGATACACGAATTTAGAAACAGAATAGATGAAACGAGATATGGAGACGGGACCCACGAGACGTTCCCGTAAAATACAACTAGGTAAATACACACACACACGACAGTCGAAGTGACAGCGAATAGTGGAACTCCAGAAAAAAATAATTTATTTGTGGATCTAAACGAGGGAGTACCTGTGTTGTATTAGTAGGGAAGGGGAAAACTCGTGGTGTAGTGGGAAGCTGAAAAAAAAAGAAGGGGAGAGATTACTGAGGAAAATGGAAGGAAATGAGGAAGGGGACGAATGGGCCTTGGAAGTCAGAAGAAATGTCAACAAGAGATGCGCAGACGACAGAGGTGAAGTGAGAGATTAGTAAAAATGTAAAAAGTAGGAATATAGATAAGAGCAGCGCAATTGAAGGTGAAGATAATTATTTCCGTAGATTTGATGAGGGAGGAGATGACAACCTCCCCCGATTAGCAAGTCTAGAGGAAAAACTAGCAAAAATGAACGAACAGTGGGAGGTTAGGTTCAGTCAACTTGCACTGATTACGCAAAAAGTTAATCAATTGAATGAAAATAAAGAAGGAGGACCAAAACCTAGATAAAGAAATAGAAGAATTAAAAAGACAGTTAGAAAAAGTAAAGGATGAGAATGAGGAATTAAAGAAGAATAAATTCCATGGAAAAAGAGGTAAGTGGTTGGAAAAAGGTTCAGGAAAATAGTAAAACTGAATTTAGAGATATAGTGAAACAACAGATGAAGGAACACGGTAAGTTCACATTTATTAAAGTGATGAGAGAGAAGGAGAATATAGTAAGAGACTTAGCATATAAAAAGAAATGTATAATTATGTTAGAAAAGGAAGAGAAACATAATCCAAATAGGACTACAGGAGTAAGAGAGGAGACAGAAAGAGTGAACAGGGTATTAAGAATATTTCAAGAAAGTGAACAGGAAGTGGAAAGAATTTGAAAAAATGTGTAGACTTGGGAAATACAATGTAGACAAGCCCAGGCCAATTAAGGTTAAATCCAGGTCACAAGCGACACCAGAGAATGTCTTATCAAAAACAGGAAAACTAGCAGAAAGTGATCAGTACAAACAGGTATGGATAAAAAGAAAGATGAATAAAGAGGAAAGAGGGGAAGAGAAAACAAAAATAATCGAAGTAAAAAAAAAACAAAAACGAAAAAAAAAAAAAAAAAAAACGAGAACAGAATAGAGCCAAAGAGAAATTCTATTGGAGAGTAGTGGATATGAAAGTGAGGAAATGGTTCATAGGAGAGAAAAACAGAAGAAAAACAGAAAACAGGATGGAGGTAGCAGAAAATTAAAAGTGTCCTTCACAAATATAGATGGATTAATAACAGGCTTGAATGAACTGAATGATTACCTGATGGAAAAGGAACCTGACATAATGGGAATTATGGAGACAAAATTGAAAGGTCCATTACCACCCAACAGTGTAGGACATGGTGCATATAATTTTTGGATTAGAAACAGAGAAGTAAAAACAAGGTGGTGGAGTTATTTTTCCTGACTAAGAAGGATATAAATGTAAGGAATGTTCCATATGGAAAGAGTAAAATGGAAATGATCATGGTGGAAATAGAGGACAGGGCCAAGAAGAGCAGGAAATTTATGGTAAATTATGTGCCTCCTAAAACGGCTTCGTGAGAAGAGAGAGAACACAATAATATGTTAGAAGACACACAGATAACAAGAAATAAGATAATGGATGATGGAGGAAGAATAATTACAATGGGTGACTTTAATTGGAAAGAAATCTGCTGGGAAGAAATGGCAGTGAAGGGTGGAGATGACCTATGGGGAAATGTACTACTTGATATGATTAAAGAACATACAATGACATAATGGATACAAGAGAATACTAGGTATAGAAAAGAGGAAGAGCCGTCGAGACTAGACCAAATAATCACACCAGAACCTGAAATAGTGGACAAGATTGAATATAAGACAGCACTAAGTTAAAGCGACCACATATTAGTAGAACTGGAACTAAATGAAGAATAATACACGAGAAAAAACGAACAATATAGAAAGGGAAGAATGATGTATGGGTGATTTTTTTATTATTTTTTTTTTTAGAAAATTATTATTTTTTTTTTTAAGCAGACTGGAAAAAATATACAAAGAGGAAACAACAGTAGAAGAGAAATGGAAAATTTTGACAACAATTTATATGGAAGGAGTGGAAAAGTATGTTCTAAGACAAAAACAAGAAAAAGGATATGGAAAATGCTGGTACAAAAAAAAAAAAAAAATGTAGAGAGTTGAAAGATAAAAGGGATAAAGCTTGGATAAAATGGAGGAAAGACAAAAAACCGAAAAATGGAAAATATATACTGATTATAGAAATGAATATGTACAAGTGCGCAGAGAAGAAAAGAGAAAACACGAAAAGGATGTCATAGAAAAATGTAAAGATCAACCAAAACTATTCTATAGATTTGTAAACAAGAAACTGAAAGACAAACAAGAATTAGTGAAACTACAACAATGAGGAATAGAATACACAGAGGAAATAGAAATTGCAAAAATTATGAACAAGCCTTTTTAATCAGTGTTTACGCGTCTGGGGTATTGGCTGCATGTTATTGTGGCAAAGTAGCATGCAGTTGATACTTTAGGGTCTATATGGGGCGCCCCTACGGACCAGAGTCACACATCATTTTGTCTGTGATAGAGGAAAACTCTGTTCATAGAGAAATAATGACACTTTTATACTTTGGCTATCCCTCCGTTATGCTATCCCCCAACCCCTTGTTACTGTCCAGTACCATTTCTCTGAATATTTATTTCCTTTTTTCACCTACCCTGTGGTGGGGGAAGAGAATGCTACCAAGTCTTTCCACTTAAGTCGTAAAAAGCGAAAAAAAAAAAAAAACTGGACGGGGGATGAGATTAGTAGTTCTGCTACCTGAAGCCCCAAAATGGGACAATGATACACACACACACACACACACACACACACACACACACACACACACACACACACACACATATATATATATATATATATATATATATATATATATATATATATATATATATATAAAAGTAAAGGCATAAGAAGGTCTGGGAATTTTTCAACCAGTACCCTAAGGTTTGGGTTTTTTAATGTGCGTGGATGTGGTATAGATGAGAGTAAAAGGGAAGAGATAGGCAGTATGTTTGTGAGAAGAAAGATGGATGTGCTGGCTTTGAACAAAACTAAAATGGGAAAGGGCAACTGTGAGTTTGGGAGTGTAGCTGGGAGGTACTCAGGAGTGAAGAAGGGACGAGGGAGAGAAGGGGTGGCTATACTAGTAAGTGAAGAGATAAGTAGCGGGTATTGGAGTGGAAGGAAGTTTCATCAAGGTTGATATGGATGAAGGTGAAGCTGGGAAGGGAGATGTGGGTTTTTGTAAGTGCGTATGGGCCTGGTAGTGAGAAGAGCGTAGAGGAAAGGGAGGGTTTTTGGGTAGATATAAATGAGCGCATAGAAGGATTAGGGAGAAATGTCAATGTAGTTGTATTGGGAGAACCTTAATGCTAGGGTAGGAAATGAACCAATAGACGGAGTGATTGGAAAGTATAGAGTTCCAGGTAAAAATCGTAGTGGAGAGTTGATGGTGGAGATGTGTCTTGAAAGAGAGTTGATGATAGCAAATACAGTGTTTAGGAAGAAAGTTAAGCATAAGTACACATGGGAGAGGGTGGTGGATGGAAGGGTGGCAGATAGAGCGTTAATGGACTATATAGTGGTGACCAGGAGTATGGTAGGAAGAGTTAAGGATGTACATGTGCTAAGGGGAGAGAGTTGGGGAATATCAGATCATTTTCTGGTGGAAGGTAAATTGAGAGTGGAGAATAGGTGGAGAAAGAGGAAAAGGGTAGAAGGTAGGGAGGTACTTAGAGTGAACTGCTTAAATGAGAAAAAAGGAGAATGAGTATAAGAAGAAGCTGAGAGAGGAGAGGGAGGGAGTAAAGAATAGAGTAGAGGTAGGAGTGGAGGAGGAATGAGGATGGTTCAAGGAGGGAGTCATAAGGTGTGCAAAGATGGTGTGTGGAACAAGGAGGGCGGGAGGAAAAAGAAGGAAGGGTAGTGAGTGGTGGGATGAGAAAGCAAAGAAAGGCGTAGAGGAGAAGAAGCAGGCATTCATAGATTGGCTACAAATTAGGACGAGGGAATCGTATGAGAGGTACAAAGTAAACAAAAGGGAAGTTGAGCATAAGATAAAGGAAGCAAAGAGGAGAGATGTGAAATGGGGTAAGAGTATGACAGAAATTTTGAAAGTAATAAAAAGATGTTTTGGAGTGAAATTAAAAGAGAAAGAGGGGGCGAATCAAGTAGAGAAGAAAAGGTAAAAGTTGCAGATGGAGAGATGATAATGGAAGAGAAGGCAGTGAGAGGAAGGTGGGCAGAGTATTTTAGGGAGTTGCTAAATGTGAAGGAGGATAGGGAGGGAAAGATAGTTCCAGTGGGAAGCGCTAAGAAAATGAGAGTGATGAGTGAGGAAAATGGAGGAGAAATAGGGAAGGATGAAGTGAAAGCAGCTGTTAAGATGATGAGAACAGGTAAGGCACCTGGGTTGGATGAAAGTCATGCAGAATGTCTAAAGAAAGGAGGTACAGTTATGGTGGACTGGCTGGTGAGGTTATTTAATGTTTGTTGGAGAGAGGGTAGAGTGCCGGAGGACTGGAGGAGTGCCTGTATAGTTCCGCTTTACAAAGGAAAGGGGGACAAGTGTGAGTGTAGTAGTTTCAGAGGGATCAGGTTGTTGAGTGTAGTTGGGAAGGCTTATGGGAGGGTCTTGATTGAGAGGATTAGGAGAGGAACAGAGGGAATAATTGGTGAGGAACAGTATGGGTTTAGGACAGGTAGGGGATGTGTAGATCAGATCTTTGTGGTAAGACAGATATGTGAGAAAGCTATAGGAAAAAGTAAGGATGTTTTTTTGGGCTCTTATGGATCTGGAAAAGGCTTATGATAGGGTAGACAGGAAGGCACTGTGGGAGGTTATGCAGATATATGGGATAGGAGGAAAGCTGTTAAGAGCAGTCAAGAGTTTTTACGAGAGTAGTAGAGCTTGTGATAGGATTAGAAATGGAGACAATAAATGGTTTGAGGTAAAGGTGGGACTTCGTCAGGGATGTGTTATGTCGCCCTGGCTGTTCAATCTTTACATGGATGGGGTGGTGCGAGAGGTGAATGCAAGGGTAGTGGGTCAGGGGTTGGAGATGATTAAAGAAATTGCAGAAAAGTGGGAGGTGAGCCAGTTGTTGTTTGCTGACGACACTGCGCTTGTAGCATGATCAGAGGAGGGATTGAGGAAATTAGTGATAGAATTTGAGGTGTCTGAATGAAGGGAGCTGAAGATGAATGCATACATATACAAAAGGCTTTTTTTCCCCTACATGGGGGGTAGCCAAAAAGAAAAGGGCATAGAAACCACTCCCACCCATTCCATTTCCTATATATTCCACTCCTCTCCACCCTCCTTCCTCCCTCTTATCTTGGCACCTCCTGGATGACGGGTCATCCCTGCATCCTGTCCACTGCCCTGGGTCAGAAGCAGTGTCGCAAGACACAGCACATCCACAGCAAGGCCGCTTCATAAATTCGGCGACCCCCCTCTCCGCCTATTCATGCAGAAAAGTGTTTCTGAAGGTTTTATGAAGCATTACTTTGTCGGGTAAAACTGGGCGTAGCCCGGGCGCGAAGCGAGCAGTGCCGCAGGCCAAGCACCCACGGCGCAGTCGTGGCTGGCAAAGCCAGGTGCTTGTGGATACATAAAAATTTTGCAGGGGACTTAGGTAACCGAGACAGGCCTATAATCATAATTGGATGGAAAGGTTCTGTCACTGGATTTGAAAATTGGTGTCGCATTTACCAAAAGCTAGTCATGGGGAAGAGCTCCGGTTTGAATTGTCTGTGAAAATATAACCTGCATGACAGGAACCAACACACCAGCATTGGTCTTAAGTATCCTGCAAGGTATATTGTCAGGTCCAGTTGCTTTAGTCACGTCTACCTCAGAAAGTAGTTTTTCGATTCCTTGGAAGTTTATAACCCGGGAGGAATTGTTGGGTGTGGTGACGATGAATATATCCAGAAGGTCTCCATGTTTTGTGTAGACGGACTGAAATTGTGTGTTTAGTGCAAGTGCTTTTCCATGTGAATGTGTAGTAGTGTTTACGGTAGAATTTTGTCTGGATGCATTGAAAAAAACTGTAAAGTTTCTTGTCAATTTGTCTGTTATATGTGAGGAAAGTGGCTGTATAACTAGTTTCGCCACGTCACAATTCATTCTGAAATGTTTTCTTTGTATTTCTGTAATTTTCCCAGTGTCTTGTATCGTACCGTTTTGCTGCATTGTATGCCTTTATTATGTTTCTGTGTAAGGTTTGTAATTGCATATTGAACCAGGGTGGTGACCGGTTTCGTGCAAGATTTTTTTTTTCAGTGTCTTGTTTTTCCTTGGTTGGTTGTAATGTTTGCATCAACTAGTACCATGTCATGATCGCTCAGACCTAGTACTACTAGTGTTCTTGTGTTGAGTGAAATGCTTTTCGTGAGGAATAAGACTAAGGTGTTAGATGTGAACCCGTGTCCTATGTTAGGGTTGTTTTACATGACAGTCCGTGTGTGTATTGGTCCATGTGTTTTTTAGAGTGTGTTTATGATGTCTATAATTTTTTCATGCAGAAGTCTCTTGTCAGTTGTGGTGATATACTCGTAATATTCTTCACGGGTGGGGTTGTTGATGGTCGCTTACGCTGTCCAATCAATGTCAGGGAGATTGAAATCACCAACTAACCAGATATTTTTTGGAGGGATTAGTTTTGTTTAACGAGTTGTCTAGGGTCTGCAGGTAGTCAATATTCGAGGTGGAGGGGCGGTAAAACAATCCAGTGTATAAAGTCCTGCAGCCATGTACCTGTACTTTCGTCCGAGTCAAGTCCATTTGCTGGTATAGCTATAAGTCCTGGGTTCGTTGCTATAAGAACTCCACTGTGCCCACTATCTTGTATGTCCTTCCTGTGTAAAGTCATGGTATAGGGTCTGTTAGCGAGAATACTTTACTACCCTAAATATTTGGTTTCAACCATGTCTCTGCCCCTATAATAATATCCGCGTTATAAGTCAAAATGGTGCGGTGATGGACGGCTCGTTCGTTAGGAATACTGCGGAAGTTTATTATATGCAACATTTAGTATGACAACAGGTTATTGTCATAGTAATGAAAATAAATTGATAGCGAATGTTTTCATGTTATCGGCGATCGTAAGTTTGTGAAGGTCCGATCACCTTTCACAAAGGTGATCCAATTTTTGCATTCCGAACACCCATTTCTCTTCCGATCAGATCGGACGATCGGACTAATGATCGGAAGTGCCTAGCTCTGGTACCTGTTTTATACAGTATTATACAAAAAAAGTATTATACTCAGTTGTTTTGGAATGGGGTGGAGAAAATTACTTTCAGCTACATGAAAATTGAATTTTTCAACATATATTACTTGTGGGACAATATAGTGATAGAAGGATCCTTAAATTTACTATAGTTACTCCTTCAAGCTTTTGTTTTCTACGTCTTGGATATCATAGAAAAAGAGGTTTATACAGGACAAATTTTGTGCTTATCTCGTTTGCAAATGACCAGTAGAACAAAAAAATTAGATAATGAAAATCTCTTAAACTTTTGATATTAGGTGTGGTTTAAAAAGTTTTTTATGAATTCGGGGTGACGCGATGGTAGAAATTTACCAGTGGACGACTTCGTTTTATTTTTCGTGGATTACAAATATATTGTACTTATGTAGTGCCAAAATGGCAACAACGATAGATTATCTATTAACGAGTGAGCGTTAATCCCACCGCTGCTATATCAAATATGTAATGCCCCAACGGACACGACAATGTTTATTTAATGGTGTGGGATGTAAATCACACCGTCATGAGAATAAAATTGTCAGGCCACGAATACCACTAACAAGATTAGTAGATACATATACATACATACATACATATATATATATATATATATATATATATATATATATATATATATATATATATATATATATATATATATATATATATATATATACTGTATACATATATAAACAACACTGAATGGGTCCCAGTGATTAGAGATACATTTTAACAACCACAATGCACTTTAATTCTAAGCCATCAACATCGGGAGACCCAATGGAGGCCACATGCAGTACCACATTTTAATTTCTGCATGTGGCATTTGCAGCCCAGAGTACATCGATGATGAAATACGATGTATTTACGACATTGGTACTAAGCTACAATACTCCACACATGTTCTTGACACATCTTACAATCGTGCTAAAAGGACATTTTATAACCTTAGGTCAACTCAAACTTTCAATTTGAATAACTTGCTAATTCTACCGTACCAGAAGAACCTACAAAACATTCCAAAAATATTACGTAAATTTAACATCAATGTAGTTTTTAACAATAAGAATACTGTAAGACAATTGCTCATAAATAATTCTGTCAATAGTGATAAAGGGTGTGTACAAAATACCTTGTAAATCATGTAATCAGTTTTATGTTGGTCAGACTGCTAAAACACTCAAAACACGAATCAATCAACACAAGAAATACGTTAGAGAGGGAAACCAATCTAGCGGTATATTCAACCACATGAACCATTTTAACCACCCAGTTGACTGGGATAACGCTAAAGTCATCACATACAACAACAACATAACAAAAAGAAATTTAATTGAATGCAGTTTGATCAAATTTAGTAAAGGGGTAAATGTTAATCTTCATCAAGGTTTGTGCAAATTAGATAGTTATATTTCTCATGAAATTTCAAAATGATTTAGATTATAATATAAATTATGAGCAGTTGTCCCATACTTGTTGGTTACCAGGACGGTTCAAACGTTCGACACGTGTACTTCTTCCCCTACCTCTCCGAATGCCCTCTTCACTATGTCATACATTCTGTACCTTGTTTCTTCATTTTATAATTCCTTCTTTGTATCTGCACTGAAGATGTAATTATACGAAAGCGCTCTGCTTTGTTAGTTTGCTTTTCCTAGTGGTTACTTACGCATTTGTGAACACACGCTCCTAGTGTGTTTATTGCATATATATATATATATATATATATATATATATATATATATATATACATATATATATACATACACATATATATATATAATATATATATATGTGTACATACACACACACACACACACACACACACACACACACACACACACACACACACACACACACACACACATATATATATATATATATATATATATATATATATATATATATATATATATGTGTGTGTGTGTGTGTGTGTGTGTGTGTGTGTGTGTGTGTTTGGTTAAAGACCAGCGCAAATTCAGTATCAACTAACTTCTTATACCCGTTGCACTGAGAACTGGCCGTTAGGGCGGAGCACTGGGAGTTCCCCTGTGGTGCCACATCTAATTATTTCATAATTTTATTTTATTTTATAATTGTATTTTATAATTTTATAATGTTGCCACATATGATTATATTATAATTTTTGTCACACACCACCACTCAGGTAAAAATCAAAGCAATGTTTTCTAAACAAAGGTTTCGTTTCTTCGAGTCTAGACATGGCATATGGAAGAGAGAGAGCGACGTTGCCGCTACATCTAATCTCTGGCCCCGCCCCCCTCACACTGCAATCAGAAAACATTGCATCCACACGCACGTTCTCGCTATGGATGCCCATGTGCGACAACACCGGGAAATCTCCTAGCCCCGCCTTATCGGTCATTTCTTCTTGCGCTGACTATAGTAGTTTTCTCTATCTTCCGAATAGACTTCTTGTAATCAGAAGGGATGTCAAAAACGAGGCTGCCGAGATCCATGTTGTATTGTTAAGAAAATACTATACAATAATACATAATGCGAGCTTTCGGTTGTTATGACGAACAATTTGTCTAAGAACCACAGTCCCCTCAAGCAAACCAATGTGATATACAAATTTTCCTGTCCCGAAGAAGGTTGCAAACTTCTAAATAATGTATCTTACATTGGTGTCTCTACGACTTCGTTGAGCAGGAGACTTACAATGCATGCTCGCGAGGGTAGCATACAAAAACACATGAAACAAACTCACAACAAAACCCTCACAAGGCCACATTTGGTGGATAACACGAAAATACTTAGACACTGCAGCAATCACAGAAAACTACACATTTTTGAGAAAGTATACATTTCACAACAGACTCCACTCATCAATATACAGACCGACACACTCGGTGCCCTCCTATTGCATAAGAACTCGACTGTTCAAAGACATCCCCCGAGCATCGCAACTCCCAGAAGCAACAGATCCTCCCGACGGAGTTCCAGCAGACATCCTCCCAGCGCAGCCGACATAATCCCACCGAACATAATCCCACCGGACATAATCTCACCAATCAACGACAGACCCACCCTACGGAGTTCCAGCAGACATCCTCCCAGCGCAGCCGACATAATCCCACAGGACATAATCCCACCGGACATAATCTCACCAATCAACAACAGACCCACCCCACGTAGCTCCATTGTGCGCCAACCTAGGTAGCAACTGTGACCTCTCCCAGTACCATGTATACACCATTGTGCGCCAACCTAGGTAGCAACTGTAACCTCTCCCAGTACCATGTATACACCAAATTTCTGTACTTAAATTGTTAGCCTCCTTTTATGTATTAGATTCTTTTCTCGCCTGAAGATGGTTGAAAGCATCAACCGAAAGCTCGCATTATGTATTATTGTATAGTATTTTCTTAACAATACAACATGGATCTCGGCAGCCTCGTTTTTGACCTCCCTTCTGATTACAAGAAGTCTATTCGGAAGATAGAGAAAACTACTAAGAAGTTAGTTGATACTGAATTTGCGCTGGTCTTTAACCAAACATGTTTAAAAGAGAACTTACTGCCTATTTATTCTAATATATATATATATATATATATATATATATATATATATATATGTGTGTGTGTATTTACCTAGTTGTACCTAGTTGTATTTTACGGGAAGGGGAGCTATGCTCGTGAGGTCCCGTCTTCATATCTCATTTTATCTAAACTATTTTTAAATTCATGTATTGTTTTTGCACACACCACTTTCTCATCTAACTTGTTCCAACTGTTTATTACTCTGTGAGGAAAGCTGTTCTTTTTTTATTTTCTTTCCGTGTCCTCTTGTATTTCTGTCATCCCATTTTATCAGATTCTCTCTATCAGTAATTTCTATGCCTTTCATGATTCTGTAAATAGCTATCAAATCTCCTCTCTCTCTTCTTTGCTCTAGTGTCTGTAGTTTAAGTTTTTGTAGTCTCTCTTCATATGATAGTTTTGAGAGTGTTGGTGCCAATTTTGTAATTGCTCTTTGTATTCTTTCAATTTTTGTTATACACTTTTTTGTACTTGGTGACCATATCGTTGCTGCATATTCCAATCTTGGTCTTATCAGGGTGATTAGGATTTTCCTCACCATTTCTTCATCCAGGTATGTAAATGCCACTTTGATTGTTCTTATTAAATTATAAGTTTCTCCAAAAACCTTATTTATATGTTTCTCAGGTGACATATTATTCATAACAATGACTCCCAGGTCCTTCTCATTTTCTACTTTTTTTATTCCTTCTTCTCCCAAATTATATGATCCTGTTATTCTGTTTTTGCTTTTTCCAAATTCCATTATACTACACTTTTTTGTATTGAACTCCATCTCCCACTTCCTACTCCATTCCTGTACTTTATTTAGATCTCTCTGTAGTGATTCACAATCTTCTTCAGTTTTCACTCTTTTCAGTAATTTTGCATCATCTGCAAAGAAGCTCATATAGCTTTCAATTCCTTCATCCATATCATTAATATATATAGCAAACATTATTGGGGCCAGAACTGTTCCCTGCGGGACACCGCTTATTACTTCATTCCATTTTGAGTGCTGATCTCTTATCACTACTCTCATTTTTCTTTCTTGCAAAAAGTCTTCCATCCAATTTAGCAATTTACCTTGTATTCCTCCTTCATATTCTAATTTCTTAAGCAACTTCTTATGTGGTACTTTGTCAAAAGCTTTTTTTAGGTCTAGAAATGCACAATCAGCCCATCCATCTCTTTCTTGTATTATATCTATTAGCCTTGAATAGAAACATATTAAATTGGTGACGCATGATCGTCCTTGTCTGAA
Organism: Oratosquilla oratoria; assembly: GCF_046742065.1. Taxonomy (NCBI): domain Eukaryota; kingdom Metazoa; phylum Arthropoda; class Malacostraca; order Stomatopoda; family Squillidae; genus Oratosquilla; species Oratosquilla oratoria. The sequence continues at coordinate 70,608,331 of NC_134787.1, read as the reverse complement.
TCCAAATTGCCTTGGATTTAGTACGTTGTTTTTTTCCAAGTATTTTACCCATCTACTTTTGATAATTCTTTCACATATTTTTGCTATTGTACTTGTTAGAGAGACTGGTCTATAGTTGGTAGGTTCTTCTTTATTTCCTCCTTTATATATAGGTACTATATTTGCTTTTTTCCAATCTTCTGGAACTTTTCCTTCTTTTAAGGAACTGCTTATTATGCTATGTATTTTGTCTGCCAGTTCATTCCTGCATTCTTTCAGAATCCAGTTTGCTATTTCATCTGGCCCATGCGATTTTCTGACATCAAAATTACCCAAGTGTGTCAATATTTCATTCTTTGTTACTTCTATTTCTTCCATAGGGGGGACTTTTTCCTTCCACTCAATCTCTTCAGGTTGTATATTTTCCCTTGTAAACACTGATTTAAAATGTTTGTTCATAATTTCTGCCATTTCCATTTCCTCAGTGTATTCAACTCCTCCTTGTCTTAATTTCTCCAAGTCTTGTTTGTTTTTCAGTTTATTGTTTACAAATCTGTAGAATAGTTTTGGTTGATCTTTACACTTTTCTATAACATCTTTTTCATATTTTCTTTTTTCCTCTCTGCACTTTTGTACATATTCATTTCTATAACCAGTATATATTTTCCATTTTTCAGGTCTTCTGTCTTTTTTCCATCTGGTCCAGGCTTTGTCTCTTTTGTCTTTTAACTCCCTACAACTTTTGTTGTACCAGCATTTTACATATTCTTTTTCTTGTTTTTGTCTTGGGACATACTTTTCCACTCCTTTTTTGTAAATTTTTGTCAAAATATTCCATTTCTCTTCCACTGATGTTTCTTCTTTGTATATTTCTTCCCAGTTTTCTTGTTGGAAGAATTCTCTTATTTTATCAAAGTTTGTTTTTTCATACATCATTCTTCCTTTTCTATATTGTTCATTTCTTTTCATATATTTTTCTTCATTAAGTTCCAGTTCAATCAATATGTGGTCACTTTTACCTATTGGTGTTATATATTCAATCTTGTCCACTATTCTAGGTTCAGATGTAATTATTAAGTCTAGCCTCGATGGTTCTTCTTCATTTCTATACCTAGTGTTCTCTTGTATCCATTGTGTCATTGAATGGTCAGTAATCATCTCAAGTAGAGCATTTCCCCATGAGTCATCACCACTCTTTACTGTCATTTCTTCCCAGCAGATTTCTTTGCAATTAAAGTCGCCCATCATAACTATTCTTCCTCCGTCTTCCATTATTTTAGTTAATGCTATCTTTGTGTCCTCTAACATACTTTTATGTTCACTCTCCTCCCATGAGGCTGTTTTCGGAGGCACATAATTGATCACAAATTTTCTGCTCTTCTTATCTCGGTCTTCCACTTCTATCATAATCATCTCTACTGTATTATTTCCATATATGACACCTTTCACGTTTATATCCTTCTTAGTCAGGAACATAACTCCACCCCCTTGTTTTTTCTCTCTGTTTCTAATCCAATAATTGTATGTATCATGTCCTACACTGTTGGGTGGTAGTGGGCCTTTTAATTTTGTTTCTACAATTCCCATTATGTCCGGTTCTTTTTCTTTCAAATAATCATTCAGTTCATTCAATCCTGTTATCAATCCATCTATATTTGTGTAAGACACTCTTAGTTTTCTGCCACTTCCATTGTGTTCTCTGTTTCCCTTATGTTTTTCTTTAGTATGTCGAACTGCTTTATTTTCATGTTCACTACTCTCCAATAGAATCTCTCTTTCTCTGACTCCGTTCTTTCCTCGTTTTTTGCCTTAGCTTCAAGTCTTTTCTGCTTTTCTGCCTCTCTTTCCTCCTTATTCATTTCTCTTTTTATCCATACCTTTTTATATTGATCATTTGTTGCTAGTTTCCCTGTCTTGGATAGAATTTTCTCTGCCGTTGTTTGTGACCTGAATTTAATCTTAATTGGTCTGGTCTTATCTGTACTATATTTTCCGAGTCTGAATTTTTCCTCAATTTCCTTTATAATTTCTGGTTCATCTTCCTGGACTAATTTTAATAAACTGCTTACTCTTTCATTTTCCTCCTTGATTCTTGCGGTTCTATCTGGGTTATGTTTCTCTTCCATTCCTAATATAATTATACATTTCTTTTTGTCAGCTAATTCTCTTACTATATTCTCCTTCTGTCTCATCACTTTAATAACTGAGTCTTCATTATGTTCTTTCAATTGCTGTTTGACTATGTCAGTGAATGAGACCTTATTCCCTTCTTGGGTTGTTCTCCAATTTTTAGCTTCTGTAGCTATTTTCTCTCTGTTTTCATTACTATTCTTCTTCAATTTCTCATTCTCCTCCTTTACATTTCCTAACTGTCTTTTTAGGTCCTCTATTTCTTCAGTTAAGTTTCTGTTAGCCTTCTCTAGTTGTTCCAACCTTTCAATTCTCTGGAAAATGGAGTCTACATTACCTAACTTACGTTCCAAGTCCTCGATCACCTTATCAACTCTCTCCTCTAGTCTTATCAGTCGGGGGGGGGGGGTTGTGTCCCCCCCCACCCTCTTTAAATCCCTGGAACATATTCTCGTCACTTTCTTCTGTATTACTCCTCTCTATACTTCTAATCTTTACATTTTTATTAGACATTTCATCCTCACTCAGTCTTTTGTTTACCTTTCGCTTGTCTGGCTGGGCCAAGTCTACTCCCTCCTCATTTCCTTCCATTTCCCTCAGTAATCCCTCCCCTTTTCCTCTTTCCCTACTTTCCCACTACTCCACGAGCAATTTCCCCCCCACCCTGCAAAAACACTAGGCACTTCTCTTTGCGTTGGGATCCACAGACTTCAGTTTTCTTCAGAACGTCATCCAAGCCGTCCATTCGCTGAAGTGTGTGTGTGTGTGTGTGTGTATGCAGTGTATATATACATACATATATATATATATATACATATGTATATATATACATATATATATATACATATATATATATATATATATATATATATATATATATATAATGTAGATATGTAAATATGTTAAGTTAAGCATAAGATAAAGGAAGCAAAGAGGAGAGCAGATGTGAAATGGGGTATGAGTATGACAGAACATTTTGAAAGCAATAAAAAGATGTTTTGGAAGAAAATTAAAAGAAAGAGGAGGCGAATCAAGTAGAGACGAAAAGGTAAAAGGTGCAGATGGAGAGATGATAATGGAAGATAAGGCAGTGAGAGGAAGGTGGGCAGAGTATTTTAGGGAGTTGCTAAATGCGAAAGAGGATAGGGAGGGAAAGGTAGTTGCAGTGGGAAGCGCTAAGAAAATGAGAGTGATGAGTGAGGAAAATGGAGGAGAAATAGGGTAGGATGAAGTGAAAACAGCTGTTAAGATGATGAAATCAGGTCAGGCACCTGGATTGGATGTATGCCATGCAGAATGTCTAAAGAAAGGAGGTACAGTTATGGTGGACTGGCTGGTGAGATTGTTTAATGTTTGTTTAAGAGATGGTAGAGTGCCGGAGGACTGGAGGAGTGCTTGTATAGTTCCACTTTACAAGGGAAAGGGGGAGAAGTGTGAGTGTAGTAGTTTCAGAGGGATCAGGTTGTTGAGTGTAGTTGGGAAGGCTTATGGGAGGGTCTTGATTGAGAGGATTAGGAGAGGAACAGAGGGAGTAATTGGTGAGGAGCAGTGTGGGTTTAGGACAGGTAGAGGTTGTGTAGATCAGATTTTTGTGGTAAGACAGATATGTGAGAAAGCTATAGGAAAAGGTAAGGATGTTTTTTGGGCTTTTATGGATCTGGAAAAGGCTTATGATAGGGTAGACAGGAAGGCACTGTGGGAGGTACTGCAGATATATGGGATAGAAGGAAAGCTTTTAAGGGTAGTCAAGAGTTTTTACGAGAGTAGTAGAGCTTGTGTTAGGATTAGAAATGGAGACAGTGAATGGTTTGAGGTAAAGGTGGGACTTCGTCAGGGATGTGTTATGTCGCCCTGGCTGTTCAATCTATACATGGATGGGGTGGTGCGAGAGGTGAATGCAAGGGTAGTGGGTCAGGGGTTAGAGATGATTAAAGAAAACGGAGAAAAGTGGGAGGTGAGCCAGTTGTTGTTTGCTGACAACAATGCGCTTGTAGCAGGATCAGAGGAGGGATTGAGGAAGTTAGTGACAGAGTTTGAGAAGGTGTGTGAAAGAAGGAAGCTGAAGATAAATGTGGGTAAAAGTAAGGTGATGAGATGTACAAGCGGAGAGAGTGACAGCAGGCTGGAAGTGATCATTAAGGGTGAAAGACTGGAAGTGGATAGTTTTAGATACTTGGGTGCGAACGTGGCAGGAAAGGGAGGAGTGGGGGTGGAGGTAGATAGAATGTAGATTGGGAGAAGCGAGTAAATGCCTTGGTGGATTGAAGAGTGTAATGAGAAATAGACATCTGGGAATGGATGCTAAGAGAAGGTTATATGAAGGAGTGATTGTGCCAACAGCATTGTACAGGGCAGAAACATGGAACATGAGAGAGGAAGAGAGAAGGAGTTTGAATGTGTTTGAGATGAAATGTCTGAGAAGTATGATAGGGGTTACTAGGCTAGATAGAGTGAGAAATGAGGAGGTGAGGAGGAGAACAGGGGTGGAAAGGGAACTGGGAGATGGGGTTGATGAAAGAGTATTAGGATGGTTTGGACACATGGAAAGAATGAGTGAAGAAAGATTAGTAAAAGAAGTGTGGAAGGAGTGAATATGAGGGGGCATCCGAGGAAGAGATGGATGGATGGGGCGAAAGGGGCTTTACAAAAGAGAAGAATGTCTGTTGAGGAAGGACGGGATAGGACAGAAGATAGGGGTGAATGGAGAGAGGGTTGTGTATAGATGATGCTGTGATGCATGAGGGGGAGTGGGTGGGGGATGGGTGGTGAGGAAGTATGAGAAAAAATATGACGCAACCTGAAGGAATTTCTCCACATCTTCTCCTTTTCTGCATGGGGGGACGGAGAGGGGGGGGGGGCACCGAATTTATGAAGCAGCCGTGCTGTGGATGTGCTGTCTTGCGACACTGCTTCTGACCCAGGGCAGTGGACAGGATGCAGGGATGACCCGTCATCCAGAAGGTGCAAAGATGGGAGGGTGGGAGAAGGGTGGAAGGGAGTGGAATATATAGGAAATGGAATGGGTGGGAGCGGTTACTGTGCCTTTTTCTTTTTGGCTACCCCCCGTGTAGGGGGGGAAAAGCCTTTGGTATATATATATATGTATATATATATATATATATATATATGTATATATACATATAATATATATGTATATTTATATATATATATGAGTGGATGGGTGGTGAGATAAACACAGGGAACCGTTTAGGGATTTATTCTGACGTTTCGTCCTTACCAGGACTTCTTCAGAGTACATGCACATTCAAATCATTCACCCCCTAAATACCCGCCGAATCTATCCGCGTTCCACCATGATCGACCTGACCTCTCGTCCTCCTACGCTCTGCCTCGCGAAGTACCAAGCGGCTCGCCGTCTTTGTTAATTTAATAAACCCATCGCGGTGGTTGTTGTTCGATTGGTACTTCGCGAGGCAGAGCGTAGGAGGACGAGAGGTCAGGTCGATCATGGTGGAACGCGGATAGATTCGGCGGGTATTTAGGGGGTGAATGATTTGAATGTGCATGTACTCTGAAGAAGTCCTGGTAAGGACGAAACGTCAGAATAAATCCCTAAACGGTTCCCTGTGTTTATCTCACCACCCATCCACTCATCTGTCTTACATATTTCAATATATATATATATATATATATATATATGTATATATATATATATATATATATGTAAGTAACCACAGGAGAAGGGAAACTTGTAGATAGTAAGTACTTTCGTATATTACATCTTCAGACTAAATATCAGAGATACAGAGTTGTGTTTAAATGTAAGTCTCAGGTAGCAACCATAGGGGGGAGGGGGTGACAATACAATGCGGCAAGGGGGGATGACCTTTCCTCTGTCGACCTGACCAGCACATAAGGTTCAATCTGGCGGAAAAGTTTGGTGACCATTTGGGTTACCAATTTATCACATTTAAAATGTGCATAGCTTAAGTTTATATTTTTATTAAACGTGCCTGATATTAAGCAGGATCTTATTATATTTCTTTCTTGTAGGCTTTTTCCTTTGGCTAAGATTGCTGCCTTACACCAATCAATATGATTGTTGTATAATGCTTTATGTTGAAATAACGCATTATTTTCCTGGGCAGATCTTACACTATATCTATGTTGGGAAATCCTTGTTTCCAAGTTTTTCCCAGTTTGTCCAATATAAAATTTGTTACAATCTTGGCAAGGAATTTTATAGACCACACCTTTGTTGTTAGGAGGGCTGTTCTTACCGGGTAATTAAAGTTTTCTTAATGTTGTGGTCATATTCAAAAGCTACTTTGATATCCAATTTCTTGAGTAGGTTGACAATACTAAGAAAATTTTCATGAAAAGGAAGAACAAGTGTATTAAGTTCTTTATGGTTTCCTTGTTCTTAAATGCAAGCTTTGTAAAAACGTTTCTTGGCGGTATTGTGACATTGATTAAGAATATGAGTGGGATATTTTTAACTTTTCTCCAATATTCCGGATAGTTCTAATTTCGTCATCAATAAATTCAGGATCTGAAATCCTGTAAGCTCTCAAGTACATGGAAATAAAAACTGATCTTTTTACATTGATATGGTGATTAGAATAAAAATGAACAAAGGAAAGAATATTGGTAGGTTTTCTATAGACTTTTGTTTTCAGAGAACCATTATCTCTAATAATTTCAACATCTAAAAAGGGAAACTGTTGTTATTTTCTATTTCAAAAGTGAAGTTAATGGAGGGTACCAGTTAACTTAGATTGATAAGGAAATCATCAATAGATAGGTTATTAGGCTAGAAACACAAAACATCGTCTACATATCTGAACCAAATAACTTTTTCATCTTTAATAGTTGGTAATGAATATTTTTTTCAAAACATTCCATGTAATGTTAGCTAAAACTGGTGAAAGAGGATTTCCCATAGCCATCCCGAAGGTCTGTGTGTAATATTTCCCCTCAATGACAAAAGAGAAGTTATTTACACACAGACTTATTGATTTTATAATTTTTTTTTACAAGGGATACCATCAATACTGTTACCTAGAATATTTGGGAGAAAGGTTAAAACATCTTGAATTGGGACATGAGTAAAGAGCCCAGTAACATCGAAACTAACTAAATTGTAAGGATAATCAATGTTGAGAGATTTAACCTTTTTAATCAAGTCTTCACTATTTTGAATAAATGAGTTAGAAATAGTGCCTACAAATGGAGAAAGCTTTGTCACAAGCCACTTAGAAAGCTTATAGCTTACAGAGCCTACAGAACTGATGATGGGCCTAATGGGATGATTTGGCTTGTGAGTTTTAATAAGCCCATACAAATAAGGTGTTGAAGGATTTTGTGTAGAGAAATATTTAATCAAATCTTCTCTACCTTTAAGTAATGTTCTTAATTCTTTATGGAAATTCTTATTAACTGTGTCACTAGGATCTTTGTTAAGTTCAGAATAAGTGTTTTTATCTTATAAATGATCAATTACTTTGTTATCATAATCACTTTTATCTATAATAACCAAGGTGTTGCTTATATCATCTTTAGTTATGCGTAGAGATGTGTCTTTTTATAAAGTTAAAAAGACTTAAAAAATTTTTTTTAGAGAATGTGCTATCTTTACAATTAAGCATAGCACCATAAATTAAACCCCTAATTAAACCACTATTTTCACTCGAATGTTTTTCAAATTTAAAAAGAGACACCCCAATATCAGCAGGATCTATCTTTTTACTGTAAGCAAAAGATAACCCATAGCCTAAAGCACATAAAGTATTATTGTCCAAGACAGGTTCAAAATACAATCAGGATTAAAATGTTTGTTCCAATAACTATTTTCAATCAAATGTTGTAATTTGTGTTCATGTTTTTGTTGGGCATCACTGATTTCACTAGAAAGCACTGAGAAACAATGAGAAACCAATATTTGTTGATCTTCTGGTACAAGAAAGTTATGAAGGCACTTTTTCTTGTGGTCGAAAGTCTTGAACTTACTTTTGACTTCCTCTTCCGTAACTTCTATGCATCTTCATAGGGTGAGCCTCTCGTATTCTCCGAAGGGTTGACCATCCACATTGACAAGTCGATCAGGTAGCAGGGATTTGGGAATTACGTGTTCCTGAAGACACATCTTGAGGAAGCGTAGTCTTTCTTTTGATCTATGTGCACTCAACAAAGCTTCAAGAAAATCTTTGCTGAGCTGTTGAAGTGAGGGGTTAAATTCCAGGAAAGAGTTGAAGACGAATGTGGTATCC
>NC_134787.1:70582492-70592492 GCF_046742065.1 Oratosquilla oratoria | reverse complement strand
GAAAGGTACCGCTATAATTCGACTCCATAAAGACAGAAAATATCAAGATCAAGAAAGGAGTACGACAAGGCGATACAATTTCACCCAAATTATTTACAGCTTGTTTGGAAGATATCAGAAGGTTGAGTTGGGAAAAGAAGGGTTTGAAGATTAATGGCGAATATTTGAACCACCTAAAATTTGCGGACGACATTATTCTTATTTCAGAAAGACCAGAAGACTTGCAAAATATGCTGAGCGTTCTAAACAAAGAAAGTCTCAAAGTTGGTTTAAAACTGAATAGTAGTAAAACGAAAGTAATGTTCAACACGAAAGTTCAAAGTAAAGAGATTGTAATTGGTGAGAGTCTTGAGGAAGTTGAGTATAATTATTTAGACCAAATGGTGAAGGTGACGAAAGATCATGATAATGAACTAAAAAGACGCATTACAATTGGTTGGAAAGTGTTTGGTAAGTATAATAAATTGATGAGAGGCTCCCTACCTTTATGTTTGAAACGTAAAGTTTACAATCAATACATTCTACCAGCAATGATCTACGGGTGTGAGACTTGGAAGGTGACGAGGGCGATGGAAACAAAGCTAAAGACTGCACAGAGGAGAAGGGAGAGATCTATGATGGGAATAACACTGAGAGACCGAAAGAGACCAAGTTGGGTGAGAGAGCAGATTAGAGTGAAAGATATTGTGGAGGCAGTAAAAGAGAGGAAGTGGAATTGGGCAGGTAAGTTGGTGCGAACGACTGATGAGCGATGGAGCAAGTGTGTAACTGAGTGGACGCCTCGAGATAGGAAGTGTGGAAGAGGGAGACCAGACAGAAGTTGGAGAGACGAGATCGAGAAGTTTGCGGGAGTGACGTGGCAGAGGATGGCACGGTCGTGTGATTCATGGAATGCTATGAAGGAGGCCTTTGTTCAGCAGTGGAGTCAGGATGGCTGACTTGATTGATTGATTGATATTGTTCTACCTACAAATTCCACCTGGCAACAAGGGTGCCAGAATGTATGCCAGACTCGATGCCTAGGCCTACGCCCGAGGCACTCGGTGTTAACCTCTTGTAATGGGTGGTCATGGCAAGTTTGGTGAAATAAACATTTTGAATATCTTACCAGACTAGTTGCGTTTCGCTTACCCACGTAGTGCTCCCTCGCCATCACATTCAGTCAGTATTCTAGAGACCAAGTCACTCCTATGGACTAAAGTAACATATTCACCTGTAGTAGCCTCACAAACAAACAAACACTGATATTTTTAGGATGTCTTGTATTCATTAAAGCTATGCCTCTAGTGAAAGTGTACCCAATTCTCAGTGAACTAATGAAAACGGAAACTAAATATCGCATTGAAAAGAGACCCAGAACTACAATGACAGATATTATCATACATTACGTGCAAAGTGAAATATTTTCTAAGTGTAATTTTACCATAGCTTACTGAATACATTCAGGGTATGATAATAAACGTAAAACCCCTCCCCTTTACTCATTCAAGACAATAATGAGTTTTACAAGTCAATATCACCCACAAGCAACGTAACACATTATTATATATTTTCATTTTGCAACTGTGTATTTTTATGCCAGCCCCACAATATTTACCTTAACCCGAGGTACGAGGACGTGCCTCAAAGAGGTCGGGGAGGCAATGTATCTACTGTACATACCATTACTAACATACTGATAACTCACGTGTCCCCATACGTGGTCCACATACATGCAAGAAGGTACCTATCTTTGCCAATACTTCCAATCTTACAGACTACACATATCTTAATCAAATAATCTGACTCAGAGAATGCAAACATATCACAACAATTAACCTTTCCTTGTACCTACCAAGCTACATAATTGTAACTGCAATCCATACACCCTTTCATGGCACATTAACGAACATAAATTCAGTACTTAAAAACCTTTACTACAATACAACTAACCTACTTATGTTACTATAGAAGATAAATATAGCCAACCCCACACAAGAACGCTGATGTAGCTAATTAGGAATACTTATACAGAAACTGCGTTGCCAGGGAGGATGGAACCTAGGCGAGGAGCCTAGGAGAGAAGCCTAAGGGAGACACTCTTCCTTATCTCACCAAAGGAAGAAATTTTTCCTTTGGAAGATTATATCCCAAGTTGTAATCCCAGATCATCGTTTTAATAAAACCTGAAAAAAAACGAAGAAGATTTATATCACCAGCTAAGCCCACTTATGTAGCCACAACCAAATACGGCTACACGCCCATGCTATTTGTACTTAGGGTACTGGTGTCCCTCCCGGCCCCTCACATGGGGGAGGGCCGGTGGGGCATATGCCCAGGGGCGGCAATTTTATGGGGGTGGCAGTTCTATCATAGATTTACCGCTCACAAGGCTGACAAAATTATTATAATAAAAAAAAGGTCAAAGAGGCCCCAAATATTTGACCGTAATCGACGATTTTTGCGTTAGAATCAACAAAATATTAAACATTTTCCCTTATCTTTTCTGCAATAGGGACATTAAATACAAAAATTTAAACTTATTTAATTATTTCACAAGCCAACAGCTAAAATGTCTACATGAAAAGATATTGAATTTGACTCGATGCTTTCATTGAGAAATATGGTGAAGGATTCGCTAACCTTCGTGTTGCACTGAGACTTTTTACAGTGCACAAAATAGGGTCATAGGCAGTAGGGGATGGTGTAGGTAGGAAGTGGTGATGGGGGGCATCATTGAGGAATTCATCCCAAGGCGGCACTTAGGCCTGTAAGGGCTCTGGTCCCTACCTTATGCAGTCACTTTGAACCTGTTCTTTACCACTTCTATGACTACCTCTTCTGATCCCCTGTGTTGTGGTTAAGGAGAATGCCGCTACCGCGATCCCACGAGAAAGAATGCAATGAAGGAATTGTTAAGATGATGAGAGCAGGTAAGGCACCTGGTCTGGATGGATGGCATGCAGAATGTCTGAAAAAAGGAGGTACAGTGATAGTGGACTGGCTGGTGAGGTTATTTGATGTTTGTTTAAGAGAGGGTAGAGTGCCAGAGGACTGTAGGAATGCCTGTATAGCTCTACTTTACAAGGGAAAAGGGGACAGGTGTGAGTGTAGTAGTTTCAGAGGGATTAGCTTATTGAGTGTAGTTGGAAGGCTTATGGGACGGTCTTGATTGAGAGGATTAGGAGAGGAACAGGCAGTAATTGGTGAAGAGCAGTGTGGGTATAGGACAGAGGTTGCGTAGATCAGATTTTTGTGGTAAGACAGATATGTGAGAAAGCTATGGGAAAAGGTGAGGATGTTTTTTGGGTTTTTATGTATTTGGAAAAGGCTTATGATAAGCTAGACAGGAAGGCAGTGTGGGAGGTATTGCAGATATACGGGATGGGAGGAAAGCTTTTAAGAGCTGTCAAGAGTTTTTACGAGAGTAGTAGAGCGTGTGTCAGGATTTGAAATGGAGAGAGTGAGTGGTTTGAGGAAAAGGTGGGACTTCGTCAGGGATCTGTTTTGTCGCCGTAGCTGTTCAATTTGTACATGGATGGGGTGGTGCGAGAGGTAAATGCAAGGGCAGTGGGTCAGGGGTTGGAGATGGTTAAAGAAAATGGAGAAAAGTGGGAGATAAGCCAGCTGTTGTTTACTGACGACACTGCGCTTGTGGCAGGATCAGAGGAATTGAGGAAGTTAGTGACAGAGTTTGGGAAAGTGTGTGAAAAAAGGAAGTTGAAGATAAATGTGGGTAATAGTAAGGTGATGAGATGTACAAGGGGTAAATGTGGCAGCAGACTGGAAGTGAGTATTAAGGGAGAGAGACCGGAGTGAGTAGATAGTTTTAGATACTTGGGTGCGAACGTGCCACGAAAGGGAAGAGTGGAAGGGGAGGTAGAATGTAGATTGAGAGAAGCGAGTAAATACCTTGGTGGATTAAAAAGTGTAATGAGAAATAGACATTTGGGAATGGATGCTAAGAGGAGGTTATATGAAGGAGTGATTGTGCCAACAGCACTGTATGGGGCAGAAACATGGAACATAAGAGAGGAATAGAGAAGGAGTTTGAATGTGTTTGAGATGAGGTATCTGAGAAGTATGATAGGGATTACTAGGCTGGATATAGTGAGATATGAGGAGGTGAGGAGGAGAACAGGGGTGGAAAGGGAGTTGGGAGATAGGGCTGATGAAAGAGTATTGGGATGGTTTGGACACATGGAAAGAATGAGTGAAGAAAGACTAGTAAAGGAGGTATGGAAGGAAGATGTGGAAGGAGTGAACATAAGGGGTCGACCTAGGATGAGATGGATGGATGGGGTGAAAGGGGCTTTGGGGAAGAGGTGGAATATCTGTTGAGGAAGGACGGGAGAGGACAGAAGACAGAAGTGAATGGAGAATGGTTGTGTATGGATGATCTTGTGAGCCACGAAGTGTAATGGGTGGGGGGTGGCGGGATAGGGAGTAAGTGTGAGAAAAATTTGACGCACCCCGAAGGGATTTCTCCCCGTCTTCTCCTTTTCTACATGAGGGGACGGAGAGGGGAGGTCGTCGATTTTGATGAAGCGGCCTTACTGTGGATGTGCTGTCTTGCGACACTGCATCTGACCCAGGGCAATGGACCCGTCATCCAAGAGGTGCCAAGATAAGAGGGAGAATGGGGTGGAGGAGGGTGGAGTATGATAGGGATGGAATGGGTGGGAGTGGTTTTTATGCCTTTGTTTTTTGGCTACCTCCCATGTAAGAGGGAAAAAGCCTTTGGTATATGTATATATGGTTGTATACGATCCTATGCGTGTTATACAAGGCGACCAAATGTGATGGAGTAAGGGAACTAGGTCACTAGGGATTCCCTATTCTCTCCAACGAAAAATCAAGGCATAAGAAAGTCTGGAAGGAGGACTGCAACCAGAACTCTAGTAACTTGGTCATTGAATCAGTCCCTACATGCCTAAGTGCCGCCCCGAGCAAAGTTTTCAGTGACGCCACCCATCACCACTTCCTACTTCCATCAAAACCGTGAATCAACTGAGCATGGGTAAACAAATGAAAAAGAAAGTGTACATATTTTGAGTAAAATTTAATAATTTTTTTAATGTAGACATTTTAGTTATTGTTTTGTAAAATGATTAAACAGATTTTAAATTTTGTATCAAAAGTCCTAACCCAGAAGGAATAAGGGAAAATATTTCATATTTTGTTGATTCTAACAAAGGTTGCGAGTAAACAAGAAATGAAATTGTCACATGGAAAAAAATAAAGAGAAAATAACGCTTGAACACAAGAGGTGTACAAAAGAGATAAAAATAAATCCATGAGAATCCTGAGAGAGGAAGAAATAGATAAAAATGTAAGGATATTTGACAAATGCAATAAAAAACAAATAAATAAATAGATAAATAACACACTGTTTTCCAGGTCCGTCAGTGGCAAGCTGAGACACAAACAATGACACATATGCTAAAAGCAAATGGAAAGGTCTAAGTTCTACGAAGGTATATCAACTCAAACTGATATCCTGAACAAAAAAGAAGACGAATCTGAGAATGAAAATATTTAATTTTCTGTATTTGTAACAGAATTTAAAATATTGCATATTCTTACAGTTTAGATCTTCCACAAGTATTTTTAATCTTGTTGCGGCAAGACGAATTTATTCAGGGGAAACAACATGAATCTGTTCACCCCTTCACTCCCATCTATTTTCTGTGACTGCTAAACCACACGTGAATTGTTAACACCTTCAACATGGTGATACCCCTATTGAGCAATTGCCAATTTCACGAAATTGGCCAAGTGAATTGACAAATTCGTGAAATGGGCAGACATTTGTCCAGATCTTAAAATAAGTGAATGCTATCGACCACTTCAAAAAATTTACGCAATCCCTTCGAACTGCGTCAATTTATTTTTCACACATACTCCCTCACCTCCATGCTCCACCCACTCCCCCTCATGCATCACAGCATCATCCATACACAACCATTCTCCATTCACCCCTATCTTCTGTCCTCTCCCGTCCTTCCTCAACAGACACTTCACTCTTTCCCAATGCCCCTTTTACCCCATCCATCCATCTCATCCTAGGTCAACCCCTCATGTTCACTCCTTTCACCTCTGCCTTCCACACATCTTTTATTAATCGTTCTTCACTCATTCTTTCCATGTATCCAAACCATCCTAATACTCTTTTATCAACCCTACCTCCCAACTCACTTTCCACCCCTGTTCTCCTCCTCCCCTCCTCATTTCTCACTATGTCCAGCCTAGTAAACCCTTTAATGCTTCTCAGGCACCTCACCTCACTCCTCCTCTCTTCCTCATTTATGTTCCATGTTTCTGCCCCGTACAATGCTGTCGGCACAATCACTCCTTCATACAATCTCCTCTTAGCCTGTATTCCCAAATGTCTATTTCTCATTAAACGTTTTAATCCCCCAAGGCATTTACTCTCTTCTCTGAGTCTACATCCTACCTCCACCTCCACTCCTTTCTTTCCCGCTACGTTCGTACCCAAGTATCTAAAACTATCCACTTTCTCAAGTCGCTCTCCCTTAATACTCACCTCCAGTCTGCTGTCACTTTCTCCTCTTGTACATCTCATCACCTTATTTTTACCCACATTAATCTTCAACTTCCTTCTTTCGCACACCTTCCCAAACTGTCACTAACTTCCTCAATTCCTCCTCTGATCCTGCTACAAGCGCAGTGTCGTCCGCAAGCAACAGCTGGCTTATCTCTCACTTTTTTCCATTTTCTTTAACCATCTCCAATCCCTGACCCACTACCCTTGCATTTACCTCTCGTACCACCACATCCATGTATAAATGGAATAGCCACGGCGACATAACAGATCCCTGACGAAGTCCCACCTTTACCTCAAACCACTCACTCTCTCCATTTCTAATCCTAACACAAGCTCTACTACTCTCGTAAAAACTCTTGACTGCTCTTAAAAGCTATCCTCCTATCCCGTATATTTGCAATACCTCCCACAGTGCCTTCCTGCCTACCCTATCATAAGCCTTTTCCAAATCCATAAAAGGTCCCCCAAAAATACTTATCTTTTCCTATAGCTTTTTCACATATCTGTCTTACCCCAAAAACTGATCTAAGCAGATCCTACCTGTCCTAAATCCACACTGTTCCATACCAATTACTACGGTTCCTTTCCTAATGCTCTCAATCAAGACCTTCCCATAAGTCTTCTCAACTATACTTAACAAACTGATCTCTCTGAAATTACTACAGTCACTCTTGTCCCTTTATCCCTTGTAAAGTGGAACTATACAGGCACTCCTCCAGTCCTCCGGCACTCTACCCTCTCTTAAACAAACATTAAATAACCTCACCAACCAGTCCACCATCACTGTACCTACTTTTTTCAGACATTCTGCATGACATCCATCCAACCCAGGTGCCTTACCTGCTCTCATTATCTTAACAACTGCCTTCACTTCATCATTCTTTGTTTCTCCTCCATTTTCCTCACTCATCACTCTCATTTTCTTTGCGCTACCCATTGCAACTACCTTTCCCTCCATATCCTCCTTCACCTTTAGCAACTCCCTAAAATACTCTGTCCATCTTCCTCTTATTGCCACCTCTTCCATTATCATCTCTCCATCTGCACCTTTCACCTTTTCTTCTTTACTCTGATTCGCCTCCTCTTCCTCTCTTTATTTCTTTCCAAAACATCTTTTTATTACTTTCAAAATTTTCTGTCATACTCTTACCCCATTTCACATCTGCTCTCCTCTTTGCCTCCTTTATCTTATGCTTTACTTATTTTCTCTTTTCTTTGTACCTCTCATATGATTCTCTCGTCCTATTTTGTAACCAATCTGTGAAAGCTTGCTTCTTCTCTTCTACAACCTTCTTTGCTTCCTCATCCCACCACTCACTACCCATCCTTCTATTTCCTCCCGTCCTCTTTCTTCTACACATCATCTTTGCACACCTTGTGACTCCTCCTTGAACCATCCCCATTCCACCTCCACTCCTAGTTCTATTCTATCCTTCACTCACTCCCATTCCTCCCTCAGTTTCTTCTTATACTCCTCCTTTTCTTTCTCAATTAAGTAGTTTACTTTAAGCACCTCCCTACTTTATGTCTTTTTTCTCTATCTCCATTTATCCTTCACTCTCAACTTACCTTCCACAAAAAAAAAAAAAAAAAAAAAAATTGATATTTCTCCACTCTCTCTCCTTAGAACATGTACATCCTTAACTCTTCCTCCTATACTCCTGGTTACCACTATATAGTCCATTAACGCCCTATCTACTACCCTTCCATCCACCACCCTTTCCCATGTGTACTTATGCTTGACTTTCTTCCGAAACACTGTATTTGCCATCATCAACTCTCTAGACACATCTCCACCATCAACTCTCCACTACGATTTTTTCCTGGAGTTCCACACTTCCCAACCACTCCTTCTATTGGTTCATTCTCTACACTAGCAGGTCTCCCAATACCACTACATTGACATTTCTTCCTAATCCCTCTATACACTCATTTAGATCTATCTAAAAAGCTTCCCTTTCCTCTACACTCTTCTCACTACCAGGCCCACATACACTTACAAAACCCACATCGCCTTTCCTAGTTTCACCTTTATCCACATTAACCTTGAAGAAACCTCCTTCCGATCCAGTGCAAGCTTACCTATCTCTTTACTTACTAGTATAGCCACCCCTTCTCTCCCTCATCCTCCCTTCAATCCTGAGAACCTCCCAACTACACTCCCAAACTCACACTCACCCCTCCCTTTCAACTTAGTTTTCACTCAATGCCAACACATCCATCTTTCTTCTCAAAAACATACTGCCAATCTCTTCCCCTTTACTCTCATCTGTACCGCATCCACGCACATTAAAAGACCCCAACCTTATGGTACTGGTTGGAAAACTCCTATATCCTCTTATACCTTTACTTTTTTTTTATGAATTTACCATTTGGGGCTACAGGGAGTAGGATACCTAGTCCTATCCCCGTCCCGTTTTTTTTTTTCGTCCCTTCATACCACCCAAGTGGGAAGAGTTGGTGGCAGTATTCTTTTCCTCCACTACAGGGTTAGGCAAAGAGATGGTTCAGGACAGTAAAAAGGGGTGGGGGGCAGCATAACGGAGGGACATTCGCAATATAATAAAGAATAATGATTTTTCTATGAATAGAGCTTTCCTACATCACAGACAAAATGATGTGTGATCTGGTCCGTAGGGGTGCCCCATATAGACCCTAAAGTATCAGGTGCATGCTTCTTAGCCTCAATAACATGCAGCCCATACCCAGACGGGGTATACATACATACATGCATGCATGCATACATACATACATACATACATACATACATACATACATACATACATACATACATACATACATACATACATACATACATACATGCATACATAAATACATACGTATATACATACATATATATATATATATATATATATATATCTGTATATATATATATACTATATATATATATATATATATAATGTAATATAATATATGTGTGTGTAAGTATATATATATATGTACTATATATATATTATATATACATATATATATACAGTATATATATACATACATATATATATATATATATATATATATATATATATATATATATATATATATATATATAGTCTGGTAGTAATGACCCATGTTGGGCAGCCAAATATTAGGCTGGTTGAGGCAAACTCTGATGGAGAGAGTTGGTTCTATTTACCATGTATGTTGGGCACCAGTGGGGATGGGGCTCGCGTTAAGGGCGAGAAAGGGGAGGGGAGGAAGAGGTGAGAAAGCAGGAGCAGCGAGCAAGCTCACGTATGATGCTCCGAGGCAATCTGAATTTTCGGTGTCTTTTCAGCTCTTATATACATGGGCAGGTCATGACCTGTACTACTAATTGGCGTGAGGTCAAGGTGTGATGCGTAGGGAAGTCGAAAGTTAAACGTTTGACACCGATGATTCACGAAGACAGATGGTATGCCTTCTTTAATGGAACCAGTGTTCATATCACGTGGC
>NC_134787.1:70567492-70569992 GCF_046742065.1 Oratosquilla oratoria | reverse complement strand
CAGGCAAGAAACTCCTTCACCTATTGCCAAACCTCCCACGCAGAATTACGATATATGGTCTTCCCAAACCCACAAAGTTGATATACCAATGAGACCCATAACGTCAGGAATAGGGAGTGTTCCCCACAGAATAGCAGGTAGGTTGGCCAGACATCAGTCCCCTCTCCTGGGAACCATCAGATGAGCACATCTCAAATACTTGGGAGACCTACTGGACAGAATTCATGATATCTCCGCCCGCAACAAGTAGTTGTCCTGTCTGGACGTAAAAAGCCTCTTCAAATGTGTTCCATCTAATAAGGTAATAGAGCTCCCTAGAGACAAAATCAAGAAGGGGAAAATCAACTTCCCTCTACCCCCTAACGACTTTGTCGATTTGATACAACTTTGTGTGGAATTAAATTATTTTAAGTTCTAGAACCGCTGTTTCCATCAGAAATTTGGCATGGCTATGGGTTTTCCGTTGAGTGTAGTCCTTGCCAATATGTTTATGAAAATTTTTAGAAGCAGGACGTTTTGCTGACATCGTTTCCGAGCATGTGACCTGACTGCGCTACATGGACGATATCCTATTCATCACACATCAGGTGATTCAACCTTCATCACTTTCAAACTGCATTGAACGAGGTAGAGTTTTCCTTAGAAGAGGAAATTAACGATTCCCTCCCTTTCTTAGACACACAGATATCAAAACATGGTAACTAGCTGAAATTTAAAGTAAACAGAAAACCCACCAACAAAAACGATTTAATTAATTTTACTCTCACCATACTCACCATGACATCAAGGTCAAGAAAGGAGTAGTGATAAGCTTCTTCCTTAGGGAACTCAGAATATGCAGTGAAGAATACTTAGAAGAAGAGGGCTGGTATATCAGGGAAACTTTTTTAAAATTAAAATTTTCAGACTTCCTTGTAGATAGATGTAGAAAACGGGCCATTGAGATTCTGGAAGGCCGTAGGCAGCAGGGCGAGACAGTCAAACGTCTCGTGTTTCCAACCAGTGACGTCGCCACCAACCTGACTCAGGGTCAAGAAAGTAGTAGTGATAGACTTCTTCCTTAGTACACTCAGAATATGAAGTGAAGAATACTTAGAAGAGTGATGGTATATCAGGGAATATATTTTTTTTTAATCAAAATTTCCAGATTTCCTTGTAGATGGATGTAGAAAACAGGCCATTAAGATTCTGAAAGGCCGTAGGCAGCAGGGCGGGACAATCAAACGTCTCGTGTTACCAACCAGTGACGTCGCCACCAACTTGACTCGTATTCTAAAAACCACCAACTTGGAAGTAGTGTACTAGACCAGTAGGACAATTCAAAACATCTCGAGGATGAAAATAAACATTGGCAAAACGCCGAAAAATAAAGCCAGTGTTTATCGGATTCCGTGCTCGAGATGTGAAAAATCCTACATTGGGGAAACATTACAAGGTCTAAAAACCTCGGATACGAGAACTACGATACGATGTCACCCATGATGTCACCACCAACGTGTGTGTTGCACATAGGAACAGTAGCAACCACTTAATGAACTGGGAAAATGCAGATCTTTTAGTACATGAACCCAACAAGATCCTTAGAAAAATGTTTGGAAGCAGTCATCATACAAGGAACCAACACAATTGAACAAAACAGGTGCATGTTCAATATCTCACCCCACCTAATTTCTTCAATACTAATTGCCACCCAAAATTTTAAGCTATCCCTAGTTGCCCTCCAAATCAACCCCAGTAGACATTTGCTCACCCTTCTTATTTTCTTCTTCCTTTTGTTACTCGGTTGTGAGTTTATGTCTTTCACCTAGCCAATTGTTCCATCTTATCCTTAACCTTTCCTGTTCCCAGACATTTGGTCCACCTCCTTAACCTTTCCTTATATTCAGTGACCCCCTTCCCTCTACCTTCCTTCCTCTCTCCCTCCCTCCCTTCCTCGTTGCCCCCGTTCCTTTTATTTAATCTCAGTCACGTGTATTACGACTATGTACTTGAAAAAGCGGTAACAAGCGAAAGGTCGTACTAAGAAGGGCTCCGTCCTCACATGACGTTTATTTCGATATATGTATGTATATTATATATATATATATTATATAATATATATATATATACATATATATGTATATATACATATTTATATACATATATATGTATATATACATATATATATATCTATATATATATATATATATATATATTTGTGCGTGTGTGTATACATACATACAAACACACACACACACACACACACACACACACACACACACACACACACACACACACACACACACACACACACACACACACACACACACACACACACACACACACACACACACACACACACAACCCATACAGATAGTCCAGTCAACTAAGCTACTGGGGATCACCATCGACAATAGGTTGACTTGGAAGGAGAACACCGCTAACACCGTCTGGGCAGCCTGAGATAATTAGGGGCATAGGGTGAAGATCTCAAAACCATCTATACTTCCTTCATTTTGAC
>NC_134787.1:70519992-70559992 GCF_046742065.1 Oratosquilla oratoria | reverse complement strand
ACCATTACAACATCAAACAAATTTTCCCTTGTCAGTCAGAGTTTAGAAGGACTAATGATATCAGCCCTATTACCAGAATCTATACTGTTTGGATCATGTCGCACACTGAAACAATGTGATGGTTTCAAAGTCTAACGTGGTGATAATGTAATAGAGACTTAACAACAGGTTACCTACTTAGGAGTGACCTTAGAGCAGTATTTCCCAGACTTTTCTAGTACGTGACCCCTTTCAGTAGTACCAAACTTACCATGACCCCCACCTTTATGAGCCTCCTGAAAATGTAATTTTTTTTAATATCGCAGATACATTGTTTTGAAACTTAATAGATTAATCACAGCAGAGAGAGCAATAAAAATGTTTATTGTTGCTTATTGATGCTTATTAACAAGGATTGATTTAATCATGTATTTTGATGAGATTTTTTTTATATACAAGCAAATCAATACGTGGGTCTGTGTGGTTGAATGTAGATACGGTTGGACCCTCTATGATCCACAGAAAAAAGATCATGACCCTTTTGGGGATCATGACCCGCATTTTGGGAACCCCCGCATTAAACCAAGCTTTGTCTGGAGAGGTCATAGCTGATAAAGTAAAGTGCTCGCTAAATGCTCTAACAAAAAATTCTTGGAAAAAAAAAGGCTGATGTCTACACTAATTCAACACCATTTTGATTATGCTTGTAGTTCATGGTACAGTGGACTATCCAAAAGCTAGTGTAGACTGCAGGTGGCTAAAAATAAATTAATAAAATTTATATTAGGATTGCCTTGCAGAAGCCATGTAGAAGCTGATGAATTTATGAAAGTGGGTATGTTGTCTGTTAATTACCGCATTAAACAATTGAGATTAAACCATGTATGCAACATCTACAACAATAATGCTCCAAAGTACCTAAGATAAATTTTCCAGTCACTAATACATAACCGCACCAGAAATAGCTCAAGCTGCTACTAAATCACTTTGACTCTTTCTGTAAAACAGCTTTTATCACGCTAGTACTGTACTATGGAATGACCTCCCTTCAAACATAAGAGTCTTACCAACAAAAAATGCCTTTAAGGGTCAAGTTAGAAATACTTTTAGTTCTCAATGAATAGCCTGAAATCGAGTGTTTTATTTATTATTAGGCTTTTTATATATGATGGTGCTACTTCCAATGCTTAACTTTTTCCTTATGTTTACTTTACTATATGTACAAAATATGTGAATGCAGATATTGTAGATCTAGTAAATTTTTGTTTGTACGAGCTTTATTCAAATGTTAATTTTTCAATATCAACATTACCTACACATGGATCAGTATTATCATTGTATCATATTATCATTGTTATTATTATTTCATATATATTATATACTTAATACCTCAAGTGCTATTATTTTTGTTTTGATTTACATAACGATTTGTTAGTACTCATTATGATTAACATATTCTGTTCTTATCTATATACATTAGCTTTTTCTTTCTTTACATAATGAGTTATGTTAACGATTATTATTTTCAATATTTATGATTTAAAATATTCTGTTCTTAGCTATATAATTGCTAATGTAAATGTATCTGGATTTTTTAAGAGGATCTGAATGGAAATAAGTTTCGTATGCTTTATTATGTTATCCTCGGAATTTTATGCACTGTATCTTTATATATGTGTATCCTATTACCAACAACATTATCTATCTACTTTCGCTCGAAGTAGAAGTATTTTCATTATCACCCTCTGAGAAATATTCAGTTTGTGTTGAGTCCGCCATGTTCGATTTTGCAACCAACGGAAAATGGGGCTGGCGATATATATATATATATATATATATATATATATATATATACATACATATGTATATATATACGTATACATATATACATATGTATATACTTACATATATATATATGTATATATATATATGTATATATATATATATATATATATATATATATATATATATATATATATATATATATATATATATATATATATTTGCAGACAATGGATAGGGTAGAGATAAAAAAACTTAGTATCTTAAATCGGTGAGGCAAATTAAAAAACAACAACTTTGTTTTAGTTATTAGATGTGATTATCATACATTTATGCAAAGTAGTATGTGGTGTGCTTATTCTTTAAGCAGATGTAAAACCATCAGTGAGTACTCAGATAACAGACTTACAAATTCTCCCAACTCAGACACATAAGAAAACCTCGCTCACTGTTATTCCTTATCTAAATCGCAGAACTAAAACCGTCAATGAGTACTCAAACAGCAGAGTTACAAGTTTTCCCGTCTCAGAGACACTTAAGACCTAGCCCGCGACTACTATTGCCTAATACACAGCCAATCAGGAACATAATTTTCGTTGGTGAATTCACGTACCCGACCAATCATACAAGAGCAATATATATGTGTATATATATATATATATATATATATATATATATATATATATATATATATTTATGTATTTATATATATATATATATATATATATATATATATATGTATATATATGATATAATTTTATGACCGTCGTGCAAGGATTCGAAACTGCGCTGTACATGACGACAAGAGGCCCCCATGACTGCCGCCTTACTCCGCTCGACCACTGATGCTTAAAATCGCACGAACTCAGAACACTTACTGGTTCTCGAGATTGAGAAGGTCACTACCTGCAACCCTATTCTCATTTTTACCATACGACCAAGCACGCTCGTGGGAGGGGTAAGGACCAGATCAAATCCTTTTCACGCTTCTCGCCATTGTAACCATACGAGAAATTCGCTAGTGGACAGCGACATTAATCAGATAATTTCCTGATTAATGTCGCTGTCCACTAGCGAATTTCTCGTATATATATATATATATATATATATATATATATATATATATATACATATATATATATATATATATATATATATATATATATATATATATTCTGTTTGAAATCAACTGCACTAGTTGCTTTAACAATCTTCAAAGACTGTATTCTTTAATTTGGAGAATACTTTCCTATTAGCAACTGAGAGGGACTGGAAGTAGTCATTCATGACTCTCAAAAGAATATACGCAGTGTATACCAACTGGTATATTTTTGCATAGTAATAGTATTCAATAACTATTGACTCCACCGAAACTATAGTTTTTCGCCTCGTCGTGAGGCGTCTTCAGGGTGAGGACTGCTTTGTAGGATGATCTGTTATGTTGAAAGGTCTTCCAACGAATAATGACCGTTGGTGGGATGGGCTGGCTTATAAGGCTCAGCCTGCCTAGCTTAGACGGAATACTGGCTCCTCATTGGCCGAGAGGGGCAGCATGATGAGATTTTGTCCGGGAGCCAAGGGGGTGGGATTTTGTCTGGGAGCCAAGAGGGTGGGATTTTGTCTGGGAGCCAAGAGGGTGGGATTTTGTCTGGGAGCCAAGAGGGTGGGATTTTGTCTGGGAGCCAAGAGGGTGGGATTTTGTCTGGGAGCCAAGAGGGTGGGATTTTGTCCGGGAGCCAAGGAGGTGGGATTTTGTCTGGAAGCTCTGGCCTGAGTTGCTGCTGCTCTGGTTACTGGTCCTAGGCGCTGATTAATTAGCTGGACATGTTTCACTTGTTCGTGGGGCTGCTGCTGTCTAAGGGCTTGTTGTTCCTGGAGGGGGTTATTCTTCAGAGGGCGCGCGGAAGGGAGAATAAAATCGGCAGCTTGCTGTATGTTGATGGTAGGGCGCTGGCAAGTAATAGATACTGCTTCTGCAATCTGCAGCTTCCTGAAGGCAGATTCCTTGTGAAGAATATCCGTTTGGTCTAGCAGTTTCTGTAGAGGAGGCTTCATGTTGTGTAATTCAGTGAAATGCTGGAATTGCCTTAAAGAAAACCTGTATTTGTATATATATATATAAATACACACACACACACACACACACACACACACACACACACACACACACACACACACACACACACACACACACACACACACACACACACACACACATATATATATATATATATACATATACATATACATTAGACACACGAACACAAATCTTTCTCTGCAGCTATACCTCCGACTATTTTCCCAGTTTTTGGTTGATTTGAATACAAGCCTTGAAGTCCAAGTCTCCTGCCACATGCTTCCTGATCCACGATACAAGCCATAATATATATCCCATAAAAGTGCTCAGTATCAATAGCCCCCTTTTATACACTACTACTATTTCATTTTCCTAGAGACTCTTCTTCCCCGCGCAAGTGGGTGGTCTGTCCTTGGTGGTCCATAGTCCATGTAACCTAAAGATGATCTCACGGGAGAACAGAAGTGGTGCAACCTACGGTAACTACTTGGCAATTTACCCATACTTCTATGTGTATTAGTCAGAAATGTAGAAGGCCTTATCAAGGAAATAAACAATGCAGACACAGTGGTCTCACTTATCCTTACCTGTCCACAAGAACATATTCTTCTTGGTTCATCTAGCATGTACACACACACACACACACACACACACACACACACACACACACACACACACACACACACACACACACACACACACACACACACACACACACACACACACACACACACACACACACACACACACACACACACACACACACACACACACACACACACACACACACACACACACACACACACACACACACACACACACACACACACACACTTCAACGAACGGACGGCATAGACGACGTTCTGAAGAAAAAGTGAAATTTCGTGGATCCCAAAGCAAAGGAAGTACCTATTGTATTTGCAGGGTGGGGGGGGAAATTGCTCGTGGTGTAGGGAAAGTAAGGAAAAAGGAGAAGGGGAGGGATTACTGAGGGAAATGGAAGGAAATGAGGAAGGTGAGGACTTGGCCCAGGCAGGCAGACGAAATCTAAACAAACGAGGGCCGGACCAATTTAGCGATGATGAAATGTCTAACAAAAATGTAAAGATTAGAAGTATAGATAAGAGCAATACAGTAGAAGATGATGAGAATATTTTCCAGGGATTTAAAGAGGGTGGTGGGAACCCCCCCCCCCCCCCCCGATTAACAAGACTAGAAGAGAAACTCGATAAGATGATCGAGCTATGTGAATTTAAGTTCGGTCACGTTAACAACATTGTGCAGAGAGTTGAAAAATTGGAAGAACTAGAGAAGGCGAACAAAAACTTAACTAAGGAAATTGAAGAATTAAAAAAAAACAGTTAAAAGAAGTAAAAGAAGAGAATAAAGTCTTAAAGGAGAATAATAAGGAGTACAAAGAGGGTTGGAATAAAAATCCAAGAAAATAGCAAAGTTGCATTCACTGACATAATCAGACAGCAAATGAATGAACAAACTGAAGACTCAGTTATTAAAGTGATGAGATAGAAGGAGAATATAGTAAGAGACTTAGCAGACAGAAAGAAATGTATAATTATATTAGGAATGGAAGAGAAACATAACCCAGATAGAACCACAAGAATCAAAGAGGAAAATGAAAAAATAAGAAATTTACTAGAATTAGTTCAGGAAGATGAACCAGAAATAATGAAACAAATCGAAGAGAAATTCAGGCTCGGGAAATATAGTACAGACAAGACCAGACCAATTAAGATTAAATTCAGGTCACAAACTACGGCTGAGAATATCTTATCCAAAACAGGGAAACTAGCAACAAGTGAACAATATAAAAAGGTATGGATAAAAAGAGAAATGAATAAAGAGGAAAGAGAGGAAGAAAAACAGAAAAGAATTGAAGCTAAGGAAAAAAACGAGAAAAGAACGGAGTCAGAAAAAGAGAGATTCTATTGGAGAGTAGTGAATATGAAACTGAAGAAAGTCGACATACAAGAGAAAAACAAAAGGGAAACAGAGAACACAATGGAAGTGGCAGAAAACTAAGAGTGTCTTACACAAATATAGATGGATTAATAACAGGATTGAATGAGCTGAATGATTATTTGAAGGAAAAAGAATCAGACATAATGGGAATTGTAGAAATAAAATTAAAAGGTCCACTACCACCCAGCAGTGTAGGACATGATGCATATAATTATTGGATTAGAAACAGAGTAAAAAAGGAAGGGGGTGGAGTTATGTTCCTGACTAAGAAGGATATAAACGTGAAGTGTGTCACATATGGAAAGAATACAGTAGAGATGATAATGATGGAAGTAGAGGACAGAGCAGAAAGTTTGTGATAAATTATGTGCTCCCGAAAACAGCCTCATGGGAAGAGAGTGAACATAAAAGTATGTTAGAGGACACAAAGATAGCATTAAACAAGATAATGGAAGAGGGAGGAAGAATAGTTATGATGGGCGACTTTAATTGCAAAGAAATCTGCTGGGAAGAAATGACAGTAAAGGGTGGAGACGGCTCATGGGGAAACGCTCTACTTGAGATGATTACTGACCATACAATGACACAATGGATACAGGAGAACACTAGGTATAGAAATGAAGAAGAACCATCGAGACTAGACCTAATAATTACATCTGAACCTAGAATAGTGGACAAAATTGAATATAAAACACCAATAAGTAAAAGTGACCACATATTGATTGAACTGGAACTTAATGAAGAAAAATATATGAAAAGAAATGAACAATATAGAAAAGGAAGAATGATGTATGAAAAAACAAACTTTGATAAGATAAGAGAATTCTTTCAAAAGGAAAACTGGGAAGAAATATACAAAGAAGAAACAACAGTAGAAGAGAAATGGAATATTCTGACAAAAATTTACAAAAAAGGAGTGGAAAAGTATGTCCCAAGACAAAAACAAGAAAAAGAATATGTAAAATGCTGGTACAACAAAAGCTGTAGGGAGTTAAAAGACAAAAGAGATACCAGATGGAAAAAAGACAGAAGACCTGAAAAATGGAAAATATACACCTGTTATAGAAATGAATATGTACAAACGTACAGAGAGGAAAAGAGAAAATATGAAAAAGATATCATACAAAAGTGTAAAGATCAACCAAAACTATTCTACAGATTTGTAAACAATAAGCTGCAAAACAAACAAGACTTGGAGAAGTTAAGGCAGGAAGGAGTTGAATACACTGAGGAAATGGAAATGGCGGAAATTATGAACAAACATTTTAAATCAGTGTTTACAAGGGAGAACATACAACCTGAAGAGAACGAATGGAAAGAGAAAGTCCCCCCTATGGAAGAAATAGAAGTAACAAAGAATGAAATATTAACACACTTGAGTAATCTTGATGTCAGAAAATCGCATGGACCAGATGAAATAGCAAACTGGATACTGAAAGAATGCAGGAATGAACTGGCAGACAAAATACATAGCATACTAAACAGTTCCTTGAAAGAAGGAAAAGTTCCAGGAGATTGGAAAAAAGCAAATATAGTACCTATATATAAAGGAGGAAATAAAGAAGAACCTACCAACTATAGACCAGTCTCTCTAACAAGTACAATAGCAAAAATTTGTGAAAGAATTATCAAAAGTAGATGGGTAAAATATTTAGAAAAAAAAAAAAAAGTGTTAAATCCAAGGCAATTTGGATTCAGACAAGGACGATCATGCGTCACCAATTTAATATGTTTCTATTCAAGGCTAATAGATATAATACAAGAAAGAGATGGATGGGCGGACTGTGCATTTCTAGACCTAAAGAAAGCTTTTGACAAAGTACCACATAAGAAGTTGCTTAAGAAATTAGAAACTGAAGGAGGAATACAGGGAAAACTACTAAATTGGATGGAAGACTTTTTGCAAGAAAGAAAAATGAGAGTACAGTAGCGATAAGAAACCAGCACTCAAAATAGGATGAGGTAATAAGCGGTGTTCCGCAGGGAACAGTACTGGCCCCAATAATGTTTGCTATATATATTAATGATATGGATGAAGGAATTGAAAGCTATATGAGCTTCTTTGCAGATGATGCAAAACTACTGAAAAGAGTGAAAACTGAAGAAGATTGTGAATCGCTACAGAGAGATCTAAATAAAGTACAGGAATGGAGTAGGAAGTGGGAGATGGAGTTCAATACAAAAAAGTGTAGTATAATGGAATTTGGAAAAAGCAAAAACAGAATAACAGGAGCATATAAATTGGGAGAAGAAGGAATAAAAAAAGTAGAAAATGAGAAGGACCTGGGAGTCATTGTTATGAATAATATGTCACCTGAGAAACATATAAATAAGATTTTTGGAGAAACTTATAATTTAATAAGAACAATCAAAGTTGCATTTACATACCTGGATGAAGAAATGGTGAAGAAAATCCTAATCACCCTGATAAGACCAAGATTGGAATATGCAGCAACGATATGGTCACCAAGTACAAAAAAATGTATAAAAAACTTGAAAGAATACAAAGAGCAATTACAAAATTGGCACCAACACTCTCAAAACTATCATATGAAGAGAGACTAGAAAAACTTGAACTACTGACACTAGAGCAAAGAAGAGAGAGAGGAGATTTGATAGCTATTTACAGAATCATGAAAGGCATAGAAATTACTGATAGAGAGAATCTGATAAAATGGGATGACAGAAATACAAGAGGACACGGAAAGAAAAAAAAAACAGCTATAGAAGAGATTTGAAAAAGAACAGCTTTCCTCACAGAGTAATAGACAGTTGGAACAAGTTAGATGAGAAAGTGGTGTGTGCAAAAACAATACATGAATTTAAAAATAGTTTAGATAAAATGAGATATGAAGACGGGACCCCATGAGCATAGCTCCCCTTCCCGTAAAATACAACTAGGTAAATACAACTAGGTAAATACACACACACACACACACACACACACACACACACACACACACACACACACACACACACACACACACACACACACACACACACACTTCAACGAATGGACGGCTTAGAAGACGTTCTGAAGAAAAGTGAAGTCTGTGGATCCCAACGCAAAGAGAAGTGCCTAGTGTTTTTGCAGGGTGGGGGGGAAATTGCTCGTGGAGTAGTGGGAACGTAGGGAAAGAGGAAAAGGGGAGGGATTACTGAGGGAAATGGAAGGAAATGAGGAGGGAGTAGACTTTGCCCAGCCAGACAAGCGGAAGGTAAACAAAAGACTTAGCGAGAATCAAATGTCTAATAAAAATGTAAAGATTAGAAGTATAGAGAGGAGCAATACAGAAGAAAGTGACGAGAATATGTTCCAGGGATTTAAAGAGGGTGGGGGGGACACAACCCCCCCCCCCGACTGATAAGACTAGAGGAGAGAGTTGATAAGGTGATCGAGGACTTGGAGCGTAAGTTAGGTAACGTAGACTCCATTTTTCAAAGAATTGAAAGGTTGGAACAACTAGAGAAGGCTAACAGAAACTTAACTGAAGAAATAGAGGACCTAAAAAGACAGTTAGGAAATGTAAAGGAGGAGAATGAGAAATTGAAGAAGAATAGTAATGAAAACAGTGAGAAAATAGCTACAGAAGCTAAAAATTGGAGAATAACTCAAGAAGGGAATAAGGTTTCATTCACTGACATAGTCAAACAGCAATTGAAAGAACATAATGAAGACTCAGTTATTAAAGTGATGAGACAGAAGGAGAATATAGTAAGAGAATTAGCTGACAAAAAGAAATGTATAATTATATTAGGAATGGAAGAGAAACATAACCCAGATAGAACCGCAAGAATCAAGGAGGAAAATGAAAGAGTAAGCAGTTTATTAAAATTAGTACAGGAAGATGAACCAGAAATTATAAAGGAAATTGAGGAAAAATTCAGACTCGGAAAATATAGTACAGATAAGACCAGACCGATTAAGATTAAATTCAGGTCACAAACAACAGCAGAGAAAATTCTATCCAAGACAGGGAAACTAGCAACAAATGATCAATATAAAAAGGTATGGATAAAAAGAGAAATGAATAAGGAGGAAAGAGAGGCAGAAAAGCAGAAAAGAATTGAAGCTAAGGCAAAAAACGAGGAAAGAACGGAGTCAGAGAAAGAGAGATTCTATTGGAGAGTAGTGAACATGAAAATAAAGCAGTTCGACATACTAAAGAAAAACACAAGGGAAACAGAGAATACAATGGAAGTGGCAGAAAACTAAGAGTGTCTTACACAAATATAGATGGATTGATAACAGGATTGAATGAACTGAATGATTATTTGAAAGAAAAAGAACCGGACATAATGGGAATTGTAGAAACAAAATTAAAAGGCCCACTACCACCCAACAGTGTAGGACATGATACATACAATTATTGGATTAGAAACAGAGAGAAAAAACAAGGGGGTGGAGTTATGTTCCTGACTAAGAAGGATATAAACGTGAAAGGTGTCATATATGGAAAGAATACAGTAGAGATGATTATGATAGAAGTGGAAGACCGAGATAAGAAGAGCAGAAAATTTGTGATCAATTATGTGCCTCCGAAAACAGCCTCATGGGAGGAGAGTGAACATAAAAGTATGTTAGAGGACACAAAGATAGCATTAACTAAAATAATGGAAGACGGAGGAAGAATAGTTATGATGGGCGACTTTAATTGCAAAGAAATCTGCTGGGAAGAAATGACAGTAAAGAGTGGTGATGACTCATGGGGAAATGCTCTACTTGAGATGATTACTGACCATTCAATGACACAATGGATACAAGAGAACACTAGGTATAGAAATGAAGAAGAACCATCGAGGCTAGACTTAATAATTACATCTGAACCTAGAATAGTGGACAAGATTGAATATAAAACACCAATAGGTAAAAGTGACCACATATTGATTGAACTGGAACTTAATGAAGAAAAATATATGAAAAGAAATGAACAATATAGAAAAGGAAGAATGATGTATGAAAAAACAAACTTTGATAAAATAAGAGAATTCTTCCAACAAGAAAACTGGGAAGAAATATACAAAGAAGAAACAACAGTGGAAGAGAAATGGAATATTTTGACAAAAATTTACAAAAAAGGAGTGGAAAAGTATGTCCCAAGACAAAAACAAGAAAAAGAATATGTAAAATGCTGGTACAACAAAAGTTGTAGGGAGTTAAAGGACAAAAGAGACAAAGCCTGGAACAGATGGAAAAAAGACAGAAGACCTGAAAAATGGAAAATATATACTGGTTATAGAAATGAATATGTACAAAAGTGCAGAGAGGAAAAAAGAAAATATGAAAAAGATGTTATAGAAAAGTGTAAAGATCAACCAAAACTATTCTACAGATTTGTAAACAATAAACTGAAAAACAAACAAGACTTAGAGAAATTAAGACAAGGAGGAGTTGAATACACTGAGGAAATGGAAATGGCAGAAATTATGAACAAACATTTTAAATCAGTGTTTACAAGGGAAAATATACAACCTGAAGAGATTGAGTGGAAGGAAAAAGTCCCCCCTATGGAAGAAATAGAAGTAACAAAGAATGAAATATTGACACACTTGGGTAATTTTGATGTCAGAAAATCGCATGGGCCAGATGAAATAGCAAACTGGATTCTGAAAGAATGCAGGAATGAACTGGCAGACAAAATACATAGCATAATAAGCAGTTCCTTAAAAGAAGGAAAAGTTCCAGAAGATTGGAAAAAAGCAAATATAGTACCTATATATAAAGGAGGAAATAAAGAAGAACCTACCAACTATAGACCAGTCTCTCTAACAAGTACAATAGCAAAAATATGTGAAAGAATTATCAAAAGTAGATGGGTAAAATACTTGGAAAAAAACAACGTACTAAATCCAAGGCAATTTGGATTCAGACAAGGACGATCATGCGTCACCAATTTAATATGTTTCTATTCAAGGCTAATAGATATAATACAAGAAAGAGATGGATGGGCTGATTGTGCATTTCTAGACCTAAAAAAAACTTTTGACAAAGTACCACATAAGAAGTTGCTTAAGAAATTAGAATATGAAGGAGGAATACAAGGTAAATTGCTAAATTGGATGGAAGACTTTTTGCAAGAAAGAAAAATGAGAGTAGTGATAAGAGATCAGCACTCAAAATGGAATGAAGTAATAAGCGGTGTCCCGCAGGGAACAGTTCTGGCCCCAATAATGTTTGCTATATATATTAATGATATGGATGAAGGAATTGAAAGCTATATGAGCTTCTTTGCAGATGATGCAAAATTACTGAAAAGAGTGAAAACTGAAGAAGATTGTGAATCACTACAGAGAGATCTAAATAAAGTACAAGAATGGAGTAGGAAGTGGGAGATGGAGTTCAATACAAAAAAGTGTAGTATAATGGAATTTGGAAAAAGCAAAAACAGAATAACAGGATCATATAATTTGGGAGAAGAAGGAATAAAAAAAGTAGAAAATGAGAAGGACCTGGGAGTCATTGTTATGAATAATATGTCACCTGAGAAACATATAAATAAGATTTTTGGAGAAACTTATAATTTAATAAGAACAATCAAAGTGGCATTTACATACCTGGATGAAGAAATGGTGAGGAAAATCCTAATCACCCTGATAAGACCAAGATTGGAATATGCAGCAACGATATGGTCACCAAGTACAAAAAAATGTATAAAAAAACTTGAAAGAATACAAAGAGCAATTACAAAACTGGCACCAACACTCTCAAAACTATCATATGAAGAGAGACTACAAAAACTTAAACTACAGACACTAGAGCAAAGAAGAGAGAGAGGAGATTTGATAGCTATTTACAGAATCATGAAAGGCATAGAAATTACTGATAGAGAGAATCTGATAAAATGGGATGACAGAAATACAAGAGGACACGGAAAGAAAATAAAAAAAGACAGCTATAGAAGAGATTTTAAAAAGAACAGCTTTCCTCACAGAGCAATAGACAGTTGGAACAAGTTAGATGAGAAAGTGGTGTGTGCAAAAACAATACATGAATTTAAAAATAGTTTAGATAAAATGAGATATGAAGACGGGACCCCACGAGCATAGCTCCCCTTCCCGTAAGATACAACTAGGTAAATACAACTAGGTAAATACACACACACACACACACACACACACACACACACACACACACACACACACACACACACACACACACACACACACACACACACACACATATACTGTATATATAAATATATATATATATTTTTTTTTTGCAGAAACCACCGGGAAATTGAAAAAAACAGATACCGAACGTTTTCGTCTATTTAGACATTTTCAAAGGTACAAAAAAGCAATACAGAAAGAAACAATAAATACATAAGAAGACAAGGATACTCGGAGAGGTCCCATGTTACATTTTATCACACACAATTTTGTCAATAATAAAATTGTCCAATTTGAATAAACCCAAACTCAAGTTCATGTTATTTCCAAAATTTCTTTTTATAAAACAAGATTCAATAATATTTCTTTCTATAATATTATTACAAGAAGTAATTATTTTAGAATTTCCCCAGTCAATATTATGACCATAATCCCTTTGGTGGACAAATAATCCACTGGACACTTGCCCCGTTCTAATACTATATTTGTGTTGGCCTATTCTTTTTTCTAAGCCTTTGCCTGTTTGGCCTATATAAATAAAATCACAATTTTTACATGGTATATTATAAATACATCCTTCTTTACTTCTTGGGGAATTTTTAATTAACAGACTCTTAATGTTGTTATTATTTTTGAATACTATCTGGATACCAAATTTTTAAAAAATGCTAGGAAGATGGATTAAATTTTCGTGGTACGGAATTGTTAGCATATTTTTATAATTAAATGGTTTGACCTGCGACGTATTAAGAAAACATTTCCTAGCTTTGATTTTTGTTTTATCAATAAGATGTTTTGGATATTTTAAAGAAGGATAAATATTTGCACATCACAAAGGCGGATAAAAGTAATTGCTTAGTCATCATGAACAAAAAGGATTACTTAGAAAAAATGGAAATATTACTAAGTGATGAAGAGACATATGTTAAATTGAGCAAGAACCCTCTAGAAAATGTTAATAGTGAATTTAATAAGAAGCTTAAAACAATTTTAAAAGGTAACGACGAACTGATCAAAAAATGTGTTACTATATCTCCGTCACTTCCATACATGTATGGTCTAATTAAAACTCATAAAGTTAATAATCCAGTTAGGCCCATTACTTGTTCTATTGGGTCTTGCACATATAAGTTGTCAAAATGGTTAGTGTCTCTTCTTAGTCCTCTTGTTGGGACAATTTCCCACTCTCATATCAAAGATAATGTTGACTTAACCGAAAAGCTGCTTGGACATAATATCACATTTGATTTTAAGTTGGTTAGTTTCGATATTAAAAGTTTATTCACCCGAGTCCCGGTTTTAGATTTGTTAGGATTTCTAGAAAAAGAATTAAAGAAACATGACTTTACACTCCCTGCTCATACTATTATTAGTTTAATCAAATTATGTGTAATAGACTCTAAGTTTGAATTTAATGGAAACTTTTATACTCAAACATTTGGTATGGCCATGGGGAACTGTCTGTCTCCAATTCTTAGCAATTTGTATATGGAGTTTTTTGAAAGAGAGTTATTACCAAACATTCTTCCAATTAATGCAGTTTGGTACAGGTATGTTGACGACATATTATGCATTTGGCCTAATGATCAATATTTGGATACTTTTTTGTCAGATTTAAATAATTTGGTGCATTCCATTAAATTCACAGTAGAGGTTGAAGAAAATAATATGTTACCATTTTTAGATGTAAATATTTACCGATGTGAAAGATACTTTAAATTTGACGTTTACAGGAAGCCGACCAATGTCCTCTCGTACATTCATTTTTACTCGTATCACAGTCAAAAATCCAAGCTGTCAGTTTTTTCTTCAATGTTCCTCAGAGCTTACAGAATTTGTTCCCCTGAGTTCTTGGATCAAGAAATACAATTCATCTATGACATTGGAGAAAATTTAAAATATCCAAAACATCTTATTGATAAAACAAAAATCAAAGCTAGGAAATGTTTTCTTAATACGTCGCAGGTCAAACCATTTAATTATAGAAATATGCTAACAATTCCGTACCACGAAAATTTAATCCATCTTCCTAGCATTTTTGAAAAATTTGGTATCCAGATAGTATTCAAAAATAATAACAACATTAAGAGTCTGTTAATTAAAAATTCCCCAAGAAGTAAAGAAGGATGTATTTATAATATACCATGTAAAAATTGTGATTTTATTTATATAGGCCAAACAGGCAAAGGCTTAGAAAAAAGAATAGGCCAACACAAATATAGTATTAGAACGGGGCAAGTGTCCAGTGGATTATTTGTCCACCAAAGGGATTATGGTCATAATATTGACTGGGGAAATTCTAAAATAATTACTTCTTGTAATAATATTATAGAAAGAAATATTATTGAATCTTGTTTTATAAAAAGAAATTTTGGAAATAACATGAACTTGAGTTTGGGTTTATTTAAATTGGACAATTTTATTATTGACAAAATTGTGTGTGATAAAATGTAACATGGGACCTCTCCGAGTATCCTTGTCTTCTTATGTATTTATTGTTTCTTTCTGTATTGCTTTTTTGTACCTTTGAAAATGTCTAAATAGACGAAAACGTTCGGTATCTGTTTTTTTAATTTCCCGGTGGTTTCTGCAAAAATATTTTATCACGTGTGTTTTGTGATTTCTTTGCATATATATATATATATATATATATATATATATATATGTGTGTGTGTGTGTGTGTGTGTGCGTGTGTGCGTGCGTGTGTGTTTATGTATGTATATATATATACATATGCATACATATATATACACATATATCACAACCGGCTACAGAAATTGTGTTCGAATAGATCATCTCTTTGGTAGAATAAATTCTGTGAAATAAGCCATAACGGTGGAAATGTCAATCGGGATAGTTCTAATCCCATCAGGCCATGTGGAACTCCCTTACTAAATAGAATCGTTTTGGATTGCGCCAGAACAAAGAATGCCAGTGCAACACTTACATTAACCCACAGAATGGTGAAGGTTTCTGCTTATCTTCGACACTTTGAGACAATCTTCGAGGTACGGAGATTTCCTCCCTCCCGGCTGTACAAATTCGATAAACGACAGGAAGAACAAATGTATAAGTTATAAACAATAGTGGAAGGGTTACGTATATGAACTGTGCCCGTGCTCAGTTGTGCAAAATTAGATTAAACGAAAAGATACTTTTCCTTTCCTTTTGAAAATTCGGTTATTTCCCCGACACACAAAAGAGCACAAAGGGGGCCTTTGGGAAAATGCAATCTCATGCATATATCGCCAAGTCCGGGTTGGTAAGTGTCATCTTTTCAAGGTACGGATTTTCATGTATTGAAACAATATTCACGCCACGAGATGCACGATATCATACAGGGATCTTTATTTTCTGCAATTATATATTCTTCCGTTTCCATGACAATGCATTAACGCTTGTTGAAGACCAACAGCATTTGGCTCGACTTCCAACAGTCTCTCGTTTGATCTAAGGCCTCGTGCACCGTTCGAACAGCTAGTGTTCTTTACTCCCATCGTCAAAGCAGAGTTTTGTGCTGATTAGTCAACCATGGAACCATGGAATAAATGTTCACCATAACCTCGATTTCGGCACTCTGACCTTGTAATTGATCAAATAGGGACTGTGCGTCAATTGGTTAACTAAGATCACTTTATTCAGAGATCGTAGGAAAAAAAAAAAATGTCTTTCACAGAAGAGCAAGATAATCTGGCGTGAGTAAGAAGAAATGATCAAAATAGCTATCATCTCCTACTAGCTTCCCCTACTGAGGTTCAGGGACTGTTCCTCCGCTGAATGAAATTGAATGCCGTTAACCAGGAAAATAATGAAGCAGGTCACAGTGGTAGGAAAAAAGGCTTACCTTTATCAGATTGAGAATAGGCAGCCCCTCAGCTGAATGAAATAGTTTGGGTTAGCCAGAACAATCTGGGATATGTGTGTCACCTTGCTAATGTTTGTCAGGGCTACAGGGTACGACAACAATGACGCACTGAATAAAGAAAAGAAGAAAAAAAATAGCAGATCGTAAACAAAAACAGAAGGCTGGACGAGAAGCTGTTGGCGTCTATTTCCGGGTCACGAACAAAACAGGTCAGATCGAGGTCACTGAGGTCTTTGGGACCACTAAGGTCACTGAGTACTTACTTTAACTAGACACCAAGGTCCCGCCCTCGGCCGAATAAAGTCATCTGGTACCTGTCATAACAAAACCTAAGAAGTGTGCCATCGTACCGAAGAGGTAAACGCTTTCGTTACTGAGAGCTTCCGAAAAAGATAGAGTAGCCTGGGAGCAGGCGAAATAAAGATAGAAAAATGACATCATGTACGAAAGGGGTTAATCAGGACACCAAATTAGTTCCTTCGCTATTGAGGAAGTACCAGGGAGATAAAGAAAGACTGGATCGATCATACTATTGTTCTCCGTCCGCAAAAAGTCAAACGCGCGTATTTTGATCGGCGCCATATTACTGGGACCACTTTCGCTGTAAAGCTGTGTGTGACAGTATTGTAAGTTACGGGTAAAAACGGAACTCAGTATCAGTATTGTGGTTTTGGATGCAACAAGAGGAAGAAACGCAAATTAGAGCAGGAGACAAATTGAAATGACAAAGAAGCCAGCGAAGATAAAGAGTCAAATTTAAAAAGAGAATTTCCACGTACTTTTCATTCGTAAGTAGACTATAGTAAGGAAGAACGTTATTTAGACTTGACAACATTATATATATACAGTATATATATATATATATATATATAATATATATATATATACAGTATATATATATATGTGTGTGTGTGTATATATATATACATATATATATATATATATATATATATATATATATATGTATGTATATATATACACATTATATGGTAATAAGAACACGGGTACGTGTATTCACTTATGCAAAGTAGACCACTTGTGGTCTACTTTGCAAATGTGTATATATATATATATATATATTTATATATATATATATATATATACATATATATATATATATATATATATATATATGTATATATCATATATGTACACACTCACACACACACACACACACACACACACACACACACACACACACACACACACACACACACACACACACACACACACACACACACACACACACATATATATATATATATATATATATATTTATATATATATATATATATATATATATATATATATATAATACATATAATAGAGATGAAAAAATATGCTAGACGTTAAACTACTATTTTTTATACCTACCGAAACTGGCCTAAGTTTTATTACCACAAAATTTTCCCTACATCGAAAACAAGTTGTTTTCTCTAACTTATAAGCTAATCTTAAAACTAATTTGATGAAATTTCCATTTCAGGTTTTTATTTAATCCAGAGAGAAAACGTCAGAGGTTAGAGAATTTTCCCAGAGATGAATGGAGCCCAAGTGTACATTTTAGAATTTGCTCCGATCATTTCAAGGAAGCGCAAATTAACCGCACTGGTCAAAGAGTTGCATTGAGGGACACTGCGATTTCAACAAGATGAAAAAACTTGAAGAGAATCGCTAGTGTATGTCATCACGAATAATTTCCGATAGTTGCCCCGGGACTCGAACCGGGGCATTGCTTGACGCTAGGCCAAAGCTCTATCGACTGAACTAATGGAAATTAAAAAAAAAATCTCTAACTTGGGATTGAACTAACTCTCGAAGAATCTAAGTAGACTGCTAACTGCCGTCCTTACTTTATTTTCGCAAAGACCCGAGCTCAACACATAGCCAGTGGTAAAGCTGATACGAATTCTTAAAGGGCTTTCATCGTTGTAAACACACGAAGAGGATTGCCAGTAATGATGCATGCCATCCCAAATAATTTCCGACAGTTGCCCTGGGACTCGAACTGGGGCCTTGCTTGTGTTTCAGCAGATGAATTACTATGGCAATAAAACACGCCCGTGCCTGTGACCCAATTGGATAATTTCTCTGTCTTTTTCGAAGTTCCTGGGGGGAAATACAGTAGGTGGTTGGGATTGTTGCAATCAGAGGGGTTCTGCTAAGTGCGTCTGCCACAACATTGGCTTTGCCTCTTATGTAGGCAATCTCTAGGTTGATCTCCAAAATGGTTGTGTACCATCTAGCAGTCTTACCTTGAAAACTGTGATCTTGTGTCCCAGGAGGAGTTCTCGGAAATGTTTCAGAGCCCAGATGACTGCTAGGGTTTCCAAGTGGGTGGTGGAGTAGTTATGCTCTGCAGGGTTCAAGATGTGACTTGCGTACGCAACAGCTCTATGTTTCCCTTTTTAATGTACTTGTAGAACAGCTACTCCAAGAGAAGATGCGTCTGTGAACAGAAAGAATTCCTTTGTGAAATCATGGAATGTCAGGATATGTGCCCTGCATAACGACTGTTTCACTTTCTGGAGGCATTCATCTTCCTCAGATTCTCATTTGAAAGATACGTTCTTACGTGTGGATTTGGTAAGTGGGGCAGTCATTTCAGCAAAGCCTTTCATGAAATGCCTGTAATATGCGGCCGTGCCAACAAAAGAACGGAGTTGGTCCGCGTTCCTTGGGGTGGAGAAATTAATAATGGGTCTGATCTTATCTGAGTTTGTGTGGATTCCCTCCTTGTCCACGGTGTGGTCAAGAAATGTAATTTCCCTTTTAAAGAATTTGCACATCGCCAATGTAATCTTGAGGCCAGCATTGCTGATGGTGTGTAAAACGTACTGAAGGGTGTGAAGGTGGTCTTCCACTGTAGAGGAAAATATTATGAACAAAATTAGCGCTAGTTTGCCTTCCCTAACTCTATCCCAAACAACAGATATGTGGAGATTCTTTCTCTTACACGTGTCTGGGGAAACTATTATGTCTTGGTCTGGAAGTGCACTAGTTATGATTGTGGTGATAACCCTGCTCTCGCCAGGTAAGATCGCCACTTTGGTGTTGTCTAATTGGGTTCCCTTGTGGAGGTAGGAAAGGGTGTCGCAAGAGAAACAGCATCGCGTGACGCTTACCCAGAGGTTTGCGACAGCATCCTGTGAGGTGTTGATGTCAGAAGATGCTGAGGCTGACAAACCTGATCGCAAGCAGGATGTTGTGAAACCTGGGTGGGGTGATGCAAAGCGTAAGGGTGAATACAGAGTGTGCCTGCCA
Organism: Oratosquilla oratoria; assembly: GCF_046742065.1. Classification (NCBI taxonomy): domain Eukaryota; kingdom Metazoa; phylum Arthropoda; class Malacostraca; order Stomatopoda; family Squillidae; genus Oratosquilla; species Oratosquilla oratoria. The sequence goes on along the minus strand of NC_134787.1, from coordinate 70,539,935 downwards.
GACCGCTTAAAAGGGCCGGGTTAGGGGAGGAAGAAATCTCAATGTTAACCTAACCTGAGCTTAGCAGAGTAGGTATCTATCAATATGTTATGATTTGCTAGGAACTTTAGTCCTAGTATAGTATCACATTGGAGGGTCCAATCTTTGACTATACAAGGGTGGGAAGGAATGAGTTTCAATATATATTGGTATTTTTATAGTTGAAGTAAAGTCTAGGTGAGCACCATCTAACATGGCCCCTCGAAGGTGTGATATCTCTGTCGGGTAGCTGTCACCTAACTGTGCACATACAGACTGTGATAATATGTTTATCTTGGTGCCTGTGTCTATTAGGAATGTGCATGGGGTGTCCCCTACTGTGTCCTTGAAGCATAGGGCCTCAGGTTTACCTATGGGTGACGTTATGGGATCCTGTTGCGGGAGTCTGTTTTGCATTCTTCCGACTGTTTTGTGTGCGGGTGTTGCGTTTGGGAGGGATATTATTTGGTTGTGGGTTCCTATTGTGAGTTGAAGGGCGTCCCTGCTGTTGAGTGAAGGGCTGTGGGGTCGTGGTGTGGGTGATGGTGTTTGTGTTCTCTGATGCTGAGTCATGGGTTGCGAACTCAATGTGGATGCCAGCGGGCGGGGGTTTTAAGTAAGACACTTGTTATCAGAGTGAGCAAAGGTATTGTGAATTGAGCTTGGTCTAGCTTGGAGACTGGGTCTGGGAATGGTCTGATGGTTTTGTTGGTTGCACTTTCTATCTGAATGGTTATATGAATTATGGAAGGAACATTAGGTGTACCCTGGGTTGCCTAATGACCTTTGGGGTCTTGTCTGGTTGACACCTACGTTAGCTGAGTTGTCGTAGGAGTTGTTGGTTGTATTGTAGGTTGTACGTGAGGAGGTCCTGCCTGATTGTTGAACTCTACACTCAGCGTTAGTGTGTGAGGTTGTGTTGTGAATGGAACACTTTGTATTTTGTATTGGGGCGTTGCCTGCTGTCCTGAGTGCTGTGGGAATTTGATTGGTGATAATCACACCAGGTAGTGTCAGGGTTGTTGTTGAAAGGTGGCCGTGTGTTACGGGGGTTGAGTGGGTTGGTGTATTGTTGATGGACGAGATTGTATTTATCCTAGCTGGTTGGGCTTTACTGAATTTATCTACCCCGCATTTATGTGTTATGTCAAGGATATATTTAGAGAGGGAGGTGTCATTTATATCAATGTCAAATCTCTGGGCCTCTCTCTCACACCTTATGGCGAGCTCAAATAAATTTGCCACGTCTTTACTTTTAACACAGTTTACACCAAGAGTGTTCGTTGTAACCCATGAGGAGGGGATGGTATGGGAAGATCGGATCGTTTTACACACTTCCGCGACCTGTGTCGCAATGGAGTGAAATGAGGAGGAGGAGGGGTTAGGGGTTAGGCATGAACTCTAGGAGCTTGAATAGGATATGAAAGTTGTTGATTGCTTTGTCGCTGAATAATTTTCTGAGTCCTGAGTAATACTCTGAGTTTGAAAGATCGGCTTCCAACTTAAATTCCAAGAGGCGAGCAAGTTGACGGTACTCGTAGTGAGGGTCGAAATGTCGATTAAGAAATGTGATTCTGTGTTTGTCCTGGGCTACGTTATTGTTAGAAAAATGGACATCGCACGCTACGATATAGTCAGAGATGAATATACCACTGGCCTTCGGGAATGTTGAAATATAGGGATTAATCGTTGATATAGTATAATGGGTATGAATTTGAGCGAGAGGACTCGGAGGTGGTAAGGTGTGTCTTGTATATCGGATATTTGTTGTAGTTTGAGAAGTACTGGTCTGGCTAGTGGTTTGAGCTGTACTTGTATTAGCTTGGGTTTGATTAGGAGCTTGGGTAGTACTGGTGGTGGGTGGGGTGGTGGTGGTGGGTTCAGGCCATGGTTATTGGTGGGGTTCTGAGTTGTGTCGTCCTCAGGCACGTTTGTGTTATTAGAGTTCATAAAGGACTGGCCAATGGACGCAGCCAGGTTTCTCGCGGCTGATTGAGACCGAGTGTTGTGAGACATGTTTCATAGATAATTGTTGTATAACAATTTTCAAAAATGTGCTAATATATACACCTAATATATATCAATATTAAAATATGCATGCGGTTTCAATGAATTTGTATCAGTATGTATAACGTTTAGATAAATATATTTATATTCATAATCTATAACATATTTATGCATATAACACTTAATGTTTTTTAGTTACCTTTGGGATATCGTGATCGATGTGTTGGTGTTTGGAATGGAATGACAAAGGGACGTCAGATCGGTGACTTCGCAAGGTTTGGTGGCGAAGATTCAAAGCTGACGGATAATTCGTAGTTCCCCGCCGTGGGTTATTCCTAAATTGTTTGTAAATATAATTAAAGTGTGCACAGGAGTAATGATATTGTCTTCGGAAGAGTGGTTGAAATATGTTATGATTTGTTTTATAAATAATTTCTAGGTAAAGGGAATTTCCTTGATGAAATAAAAAATATTATGTATCTCAAGCAAGGAGTGTAGGCAGAATAAAGCAAGCACCAGAATTTGTGGAAAAAAAAAAATCTATGGGCGGAGGTCTCTCCCGGGTTTGTATCAGGGATTTGGTTGCTGCTGTAGGGTGAAGAAGTGTAGGGGCGGGTTTGCTGGTCGCAGCACTCGTAGAAAGGTTGCCGTGAAGGGCAGGGATGATCCCAGGTCAGGTTAGGTGGCGTGAATCGCCTGGATTCAGTTCCCGTTGGGCAGCAAAGATCTAGTAGAGTCCGATACCAGTGCTATTTCGAATGCTAGCACTAAGGGTGGGCGTTGAGAGGTGGTAATGGGTGCCAGGCAGCGACCGCGAGCCGACGCAAATCCACTGGTGTCTATCTTAACAGAATCTACTCGCGGCTTTGTTGACTCAGCAAGTTTCAACACCGGCCGGGAAGGGGTAACCTTCTTTGGGAGGAGATGAAGCGTGGACCAACGGTGGGTGTAGTTGTACGTTGAACGAAAACACTAGGTATTGAGTGTAGCTGGCTAGTAAATGTCTCAGCGTCATGCACCCACTACACACCATGTGGGGTAATAGAGTCACTTACCGGTAGATTCTCATGTACATAGATAAAAATTGTTCGTATTAACGGGGTTGTGTTTGACAGTTCTAGTGGAATTTTTGCTTATGAGGTTGGTTACTTGTGCTGCTGTTCGTTAATGAGTAGCACTATGTCGGATGTGAACGAAATTTTCCACTTGGTTGTACTATGTCAACACAATGCACTTGAGTGATCTAGGAATATTCCTGTAAGTGATTTTGGTGTGGTGCCCACTAGGATTATTCCTTTTGTATGAGAGGGACGATTATCTACTGAAGCACTTGTAGGCACTTGTGGCTCAATCTACCGGAAAACGCTAACTCCAGTCTCTGAGGGAGCGTGGTGGCCTTATCACTGCCACCATTAAACGTTTCAGCAGGTGAAGTACTACGGCAATAAAAATCACCTGTGGCTTTTCTTGCCTATATTTGACACTTAAAATACACGATGTAGACCCTACAGGATCTACGTTCATCAACTGGCTGCCGGCTTTTGGCTTGCATCTCTCTTGCTGCAGTAGAAATGTTGATGTTACATTTCTGGCGGGGGTTGGCAGTTTAAAAAAAATTGTAATTGAATTCAATAAGGTAGATGTTAATCAGTCATACTTGGTATTATATATTTATCATAAGGTTGTGTAGTTGTTTCTTGTGATTTAATCAGTATCCATATTGATTTAAGTACGGAGTATAACGTGTGTGGTAGAATAATGTTTTTTGGGCTTTGAATGATTTCACTGGTTGATCACGTGAATGGAAAGCCTGGACCATCCGAATGTATGTTTATTCATGTGTAAGTTATACTTTTTAATGGAGGGTTACACTTGACGCCAGGCCAAAGCTCTACCGACTGAACTAACGCAGCTTCAAAAGTCTCTAACTTGGGATTGAACTAATTCCCAAAACATCCAAATAGGCTGCTAACTGCCGTCCTGGCCTTAACTCAGTTCGCTCCCTAACCTCAGCTTAGTTTGCTCACTGACCTCACCTGAGTTCGCTCCCTAGCCTTAGCTCAGTTCGCTCTCTGGCCTCAGCTAAGTTCGCTCACTGACCTCAGCTCAGTTCGCTCCCTGACCTCAGTTCAGTTTGCTCCCTGAAATCAGTTCAGTTCGTTTCCTGATCTTAGCTAGTGAACATGTTTGATACCGAGACACCAGCTAATGAATACATTCTGTCAAGTTTATTACTTCGAACAGTGACAAGTATACTTACAGTGTTATGCAGTTACGGGCATAAGGTATAGTGCAGTGTTCCAATTATCATAATAAAAAACATTAGTCTATAATGGAACTCTAAAGGTAGGCGTAATAGTATGAGGTAAGCAGAGTAAGCTTTGTTACTTTATATTTTCTCTTTGCCGTCTGTATTGCCGAAGGAGGATTGAAGTGCCTCGTGAAGGTTGCGTGAACTTGGAGGACCGTCTCAGGAAGTGTGAGGTGTAAATTCGTCTTCTTAAGAGTGCGCTCTGTGAGAAGGGTGAATCCCTTCCGCAACCCAAAGAGCGTTCCACCTTTACCACTTCCTTTACTGTCGTGAGCGAGTGGCTCTGCGTGGTGTCCCATTCGTCAAGTCAGGGTTCGGTGAACGGGTGCCCTGCGAAGCAACCGCTAACTCTAGCCAAACGTTTTGCTCCGCTGGAGGATGAGGTGGCTGAACATTAGGAATTCTTGGTGGTGGCGGGCTCCATGGTGCGAGGTTATGATGACATCCTGCAGTGGAAGACTAAAAGACGTTGCAAGCTTGTATGTCAACCGGGCCGTGGGATTGCCGATTATATCCAGACCACCAGGGAACAAAAGCGGACGAATACGGTCACGATTGTTCATACAGGAAGTAACAATGTGGATAGGGTGAGATCAGAGGAACTTTTTCGGAATTACAAAGTCCTCCTTCAGTATGTGAAGGAATCTGAAGAAGCGTGGGAACCGCCACGTAATCTGTGAGATCCTTCCGAGGATCTACGCTGGCTTGTGCTGGAACAATAGAGCCATAGGGATCAATGACATGATATCACAGTTGTGCACTCAGTTGGGATACCACTTTCTTGATCTTTGTTATCTCTTTTCCAGGCGTCATTACCTTTATACTTCTAATGGGATCCACCTTACTCGCAGAGGCAAAGATGTTCTTACAAATCTCACTGTGGAAGTTTGTAACGAACTAATTTCTTATGGGGGGGTATAGAAGCTCAAAGAGAGGGGAAATAGAGTATACTGAGGGTAACAGAGCAGGGCGAAGCACCAATATAGAGCAATATCTCAGTATAGGACAAAATATTATTTTAGGATATAATGTCAATGGACGACAAATTATCACTTTAGGGTGTAATGTCAATGAAGGACAAAATATCACGATATGATGTAATGTCAGTGGTGAATACAATATCACGGTAAGTTGTAATGTCAGTGGATGACAAAATAAGTCATGTGTGACTAATCTTCTATCCTTTTACACTAAAGTATATAAGGCGTCAGATAACAATGATAGTTACGATGTTATTTACCTTGACTTTAGCAAAGCGTTCGACAAGGTGCCCCACCAGAGACTACTTAATAAAATCAAAGCCCATGGCATAGGAGGAAAAGTGTTAGAATGGATTAGAGCTTGGATCAGTGACAGAAAACAACGGGTCACCATAAATGGTGTAAAATCCAAATGGGGGAGTGTTTCTAGTGGAGTCCCCCAGGGCTCGGTTTTGGGTTCCTTATTGTTCATTATGTACATAAACGACTTGGACAATGGGATTAATAGTAATAAGTTTGCGGACGACACTAAAGTAGGACGCCTAATTAGGTCAGGAGATGACAGAGATTCTGCAGGATGTTCTTAACAAATTGTTCACATGGTCGGTGAAATGGCAAATGAACTTCAATATCTCAAAGTGCAGCGTGTTAAACATAGGGTTTCACACCCCGAAAATAGATATAGCTTAGTTAACACGTTTTTGGAGAAAACTGAGTGCGAGAGAGATTTGGAAGTTCTAGTTAGTCCAGGAAACAGTGCATTAGTGCCAGGAATAAAGCTAACAGAGTATTAGGTTTTATTGCAAGAACGGTTACAAATAGAAGTGCCGAGGTAATTATCAAACTCTATCTAGCGACAGTTAGACCCATCCTTGACTATGCGGTACAGTTTTGGTATCCGTCTTATAGAATGGACATCAATTCACTAGAATCAGTACAGAGGAGAATGACCAAAGTGATACGTGGGCTCAGAAATTTACCTTACGAACAGAGGCATAGGCACCTTAACTTACACTCTCTGGAAAGAAGTAAAGTGCGGGGTGATCTAATAGAGGTGTTTAAGTGGATCAAAGGCTTTATCAAGGGTGACGCAAACATAGTCATCATATTAAGACAAGAGGGCAAGACTCGCAGTAATGGATTTAAACTGGACAAATTTAGATTTCAAAAGGAAATAGGCCAGAATTGGTTTACTAATAGGGTGGTCAACGAATGGAATAGACTTAGTAACCATGTAGTGAGCGCTGAAACTATCAGTTGTTAAGAAACAGAGAACATTATGGATGGGGATGACAGGTAGCAATGGACATAAAACTGCCTAGTGTAGGCCTTATGGTTCCTTGCTGCCTCCTTCATTCCTATGTCCTTATGTTCTTATATCACTTTAGGATGTGATATCAGTGAAGGACAAATTATCACTTTAGGATGTGATGTCAGTAAACGACAATTTTCTATGTAGGACAAGGCGATAGTAAAGAATTAAATGTCAGTGCCGGACAGAATGTCAACGAACGACAGATGGCCAGTGTAAGACACAATGACAGAGAGGGACAAAATGTCCATGAGTCCATGAAGAACCAAATGTCAGTGTAGAGCAAGGTGTCAATAAAGAACAAAATGACGATGTAAAGCATGATGTAGAAAATCATAACGAGTCAGAAAGAAATAAGCACGAGTTTCTTAAAATCATGTACTTTAATACTCGTAGTATTAGGAACAAATCCAAGAAATCCAAGCGTATGACAAAAGCAAAAATATCGATATGATAGGAATAACCGAGATGTGGTTAAATGGTGAAGAGCTTGAATCTGAATTTGATATTACAGGATTTAACCACATTCATCAGGATAGAAACCACAAGAAAGATGGGGGTATTCTGTTGTACGTTAAAAGTAATACCCATTAATGTATATTAGAAAAAGTAAAACAGGATGCATATGATAATTTATTGGTAGAATTAACCCAGATAAATGAACAAAAGATGAATGTAGGTGTAATATATAGGTCATAAACATTATCATTACCAGACGACAAACTGTTGTTTCAAGAACTGTCTAGTTTCTGCGACCGGGACTTAATGATAAAGGGTCATTTAGATTTGACCGACATTGATTAGACGACCCCCGAACATGGCAATATAGGTAGTTGCTTGATAGATTTTTTTGGTAACAATTACTTAGTCCAGCACATAAAGGAGCCCACATGACATGGAAACTTACTCGATCTAATGATTACTAGATGCGAAAGCATGATAACCGATATAGAAATTGACGAAGCCATTACAGATAGTGATCATAATTTAGATTCAAGCTGAAAGAAAAAATAGAATCGATAGTTCTGTATCTAAGATACCTTGTTTCAATAAAGTTGAGATTATAGTACTACATCAGGAGCTTCAGCTTACAAACTGGGAAGTAAAATTAAGCGAAAGACTTGTAGATTAGATGTGGGAAATATTTCAAAATACGCTTACTAAGATGATTCATACTTACAGTACATCCCGTTTAAGGACAGATCCACCCTAAGTCGGGATCGCCCAAAATGACTTGACAAAAGAAAAGAGAGAAAAAAAAAAAAAAAAAAAAAAAAAAGTCAGGCCAAAATACAAGTGTTCTGGTGCACCTACCAGCAAATTTATGTGAGAATACAGAGGGGTTATATAAAAAAAAAAAAAAAAAAACGATAAAAAAGCGACAATACGAAATGAATATTGCTGACAAATCCAAAGAGAATCCCAAAGAATTTTATGGTTACATTAGAGATAAAAAGGTTATTAAACGAATCACATTGGCCTTTCTTTTATCTGCTGATGGCCAACCTGAATATTCCAGTGAAGGAATGTGTGTTATTTTAAACAACTACCTTAGGCCAATATTTGTAAATGAAACACCTCAAACTGAAGTCGTAACTGAAGCCTGAGATAAGTCTAGGGGACACTCACTACTGTAGATATAACGAAAGACTACTTGCTAAATTAGATTCACACATAATTAGTGGTAGTCTATGAAGCTGGACTAGTAATTGGTTAAACGATCGTAAACAGAGTTGTTCTAAATGGCAAAACCTCTAGATGGAAAAGTGTTACGAGTGGAGTTCCTCAGGGTTCCGTTCTTGGTTAACTTTTATCTATCTATCTATCTATTCTATATACCGAGAGCTTTTTACCCCCTAACATGGAAGATAGCTAAGTCAGAAACATGCACCTATTTCCACCCATTTCATTCCCCTCCACCACCCCTCCACCCTCCTATCTCAGCTCCTCGTGGGTGACGGGTCATCCCTGTATCCGCCAACTACCCTCGGTTAAACGCAATTTAGTAAGACACAGTATATCCACAGCAAGGCCGCTTCTATGAATCGGCGACCCACCCTCTCCGTCCCCTCATGCAGAAAAAGAGGAGATGGAGAAAAATCTTTTCGGGCTGCGTCAAAATATCATTAATTCATAAGCACCCCCCCATCCACCACCCTCACCTTCCTTGCACAATAGTATTATTCATACACAGCCCTATCTCCTGCCTTCTCACTTCCTTTCTCAACAGACATTCCCCTCATTCTCAGCGCCCCCTTCACCCCATCCACCCATCTCATCCTCGGTCGTCCCGTCAAGTTCACTCCCTCCACCTCCATCTTCCACACATCTTTTACCAATCTTTCATCACTCATTCTTTCCATGTGTCCAAACAATCCTAATAATCTTTCATCAGCTCTATCTGCCATCTATTTTTCCACTCTCATTCTCTTCCTCACCTCCTCGCCTCTTACTTTATTCAATCTAGTAACCTCTACTATACTTCTCAAACACTTCATCTGAAACATATTTAGCTTTTATTTTCTGAACAAAAATGGATAGTGAAAAGGATCTCGGCGTAAATATCAGTAATGATCTAAAATCATTTAAGCGTTATGTTTACGCCTCAGAGGAAACAAACAATATTTTAGGACTGATTACGCGATCTTTTTATTCTAAAAGTTCATTTCTCATTAATAAGCTATATAAATCGTTAGTTCGTCCACATTTGAAATATACTGTTTCCGTATGGTCACCAAATTTCATTAAGGACACCGACAGATTGGAAAAGTAAAACGGCGAGCCATAAAGCTGATTTCGAGTAGAAATAAATTATACGAAAATTGACTAAAACATGAATCTATTTTTCCTAAAAAAACGTACTCATGGGTGACTTGATACGGGTCTTTATAATTCGAAAGGGAACTGACATCAAAAGTGACGAAATTTTCACACTAAATGCAAATCAGACAAGAAATAATTGTCTCAAACTGTCAGGAAGTAGATTTAATTTGGAAGTGGATAGAAACAACTTCGTCAACAGTGTAGTAAATAATTGAAATAAACTTCCCGTTCAGGCAGTGCAATGTAGCACAGTTCGAACTTTTAAGATTCATTCAGATAAAAACATAAGTAATATGCTGTAATGCCTGCCATTTGCTATATTTCACTTCATAACTAGGTCGGATGCGGAAAAAATGTAATAATGATAAATAGATTAAAGAAAAATAAATGAAAATTATAATAATATAAATAATAATAAATAAAATGAATAAATGCATAGGTATAGTTAAATAATAAACAAACAGATAAATAGTAAATAATAGTAAATTGACAGATAACTAATAATAAATAAAACCAAGCAAATAATATAAAAACAAACAAACAAACAAACAAATAATATAAAGTAAATGACAGTCATTACAGTATCTTACTTAGGTGTTTATCTAAACGAATCTTAAAGCTTCGAACTGAACTACATTGCACTGCCTCTGCAGGAAGTTTGTTCCATTCATTTACAACAAGGTTGGCGAAGTTGTTTCTAACCACTTCTAAATAAAATCTGTTTCCGGACAGTTTGAGACCATTATTTCTTGTTGGATTCTCATATAGTGTAAAAAATTTGTCACTTCTGATGTTGTCAATTCCCTTTACAATCTTAAAGACCTGTATCAAGTCACCTCTGAGTCTACTTTTTTTTTTCTTTCTTTCTTTTTTCTTTTTTTAAGGGAAACGGATTCATATCTTTTAGTCGATTTTCGTATGATTTATTCTTGATATTTGGAATCAGTTTTGTGGCTCGCCGTTGTACTTTTTCCAATCTGTCAATGTCTTTAATGAGATTCGGTGACCATACGGAAACAGCATAATCCAAATATGGACGAACTAACGATTTATATAGCTTGCGTATGAGAGATGAACTTTTGAAGTCAAAAGATCACGCAATCAGTCCTAGAATCTTGTTTGCTTTCTCAGAGGCTGAAATACACTGCTTAGATGATTTGAGATCGTTACTGATAATTATGCCGAGATCCTTTTCACTATCCACTTTTGTTAACGAATTTCCAAATAACTTGTAATCGTAATTACTGTTATTTTTACCTATATGCATAACCTTGCATTTAATTGTGTTAGATTTCATTAGCTACTTTTCAGACCATTGCTGTAATTTATCTAAATCTTCTTGAATATCTAATTGGTTTAAGTGATCATTTGCCATTCCGCACATTTTTGTATAATCAGAAAATTTGGAGACAAAAGATTTTAGTCCGTGGTCTGTATAATTTATATATACTATGAATAGAAGTGGCCCAAGAACGGAACCCTGAGGAACTCCACTTGTAACATTTTTCCATCTAGAAGTTTTGTCATTTAAAACAACTCTCTGTTTTCGATCATTCAACCAATTTCTAGTCCAACTTAATAGGCTACCACTTACTCCGTGTGAAGCTAATTTAGTAAGTAGTCTTTCGTGGGGGACGGTATCAAAAGCTTGTGCAAAGTCTAGATAAATTAAATCTATATTGTTTCTTTTGTCATAATTTGAGATAACTGTGTTGTAGAATTCGAGTAAGTTAGTCACGCAAGAACGTTTCCGTCTGAATCCATGCTGGCTATCATTTATCAAACATTTACTTTCTAAATGATGTTCGATAGCATCTCTGATGATAGTTTCCATCATTTTTCCTACTATTGAAGTCAATCTTATAGGCCTGTAGTTGTGAGAATAAACACCTTGTGAGATCGAAACCTTTATTGGGAGGGTCGCAAAGTGCCGAGGTTAGTAGTCCTGTACAAAGACAGCGAATTCCAGCAGGGCTACATACAAGGACTACTAACCTCGGCACTTTGCGACCCTCCCAATCCTACTTTACCCAAGAGATACTTTCGATACCTTGGAGGAAGAAATCAACGATTCCCTTCCATTTTTGGATACCCTTATTATCAAACATGATAAAAAAAAATTAAATTTACAGTCTACAGGAAACCAACCAATAAGGACGATTTGACTCACTTCCTATCCCACCATGACCTCAGTATTAAAAAAAGTGTAGTCATAGGTTTCTACCTCAGAGCTCTCAGAATATGTAGCCCTGAATTCTTAGAGGACGAATTTAGGCACATAAAGGAGGTTTTTCAGAAATTAAAATATCCAGAGTGCATCATCCACCAGTGTAAGAAAAAGGCACTCAAAATAATGGAAGGGCGGGAACCAACAAAAGATCCAGCTAGGAGGCTTATCCTTCCAGCCAGCAGCGTCACCGCCACCCTCACCCGGACACTTGGGCGTTGCAACATTCAGGTAGTGGGCCAGTCCAGCAGAACTATCAAAGAGCTCTCAAGAAGGAGTGACAGCCAGGACGAGATGTGGGGAAAAAACGCTGGTGTCTACCGTATACCCTGTGCTGGATGTGATCAAGTATACATCGGCGAGACCTCCCGTGACCTGAAGACCCGGATCCGGGAGCATCGCTACGATTCCCGGAACAACATCACCACCAACGCCTGTGTTATCCACTGGAACACCAACGACCACCTGATGGATTGGGATAACGCAGAACTTCTGTTTAGTGAACCAGACAGGGTGAGGAGAAAATGCCTCGAAGCGGCCGCCATTCAAAGCTTCAAAACCATTGAGCAGAACAGAGGCATGTTTAACATCGCCCCTCCTATCATCCATCTGTTACCCGCATTAAATAAATGTATGAAATGTCCCCCTTAGTCCACTTCAACAAACTGTCCGAAATGTCCTCCTTTGTCTCCACCAAGTCCCACCCGTCCCCCTCCTCCCCCCTCCCCCTCCACCTACCACCCACCCCTCCCTGATAACCTCTCCCAGTTCCTTCCCTGTTGGCTTATATGTGCTCAGAGTGTGTGTCATGTCTGTACTTGAAAAAGCTGTAACAAGCGAAACGTAGTACCAATAAAGGTTTCGATCTCACAAGGTGTTTATTCTCACAGTCTTGTCGGCTTTTGCCATTGTGATTCAGGCCTGTAGTTATTTTGTTTCTTTTTGTCACCTTTTTTGAATATGGGAGTAACGTTGGCTAGCTTCCATTCTCTCCGGATATGATGGATTTTTTTTTTTTTTTAAATAATTTCCAATGGAACAACAATCTCATATTTCATTTCCTTTAAGATTTCTGGATGCCAACCATCATTCCCTGGTGTTTTATTGATTTTGAGTTTCTCGATACACCTTTTAATTTTTTCTTTTGTTATATTTACCGTAGTGAGTAAGTTTACCCTAGACTTTTCACAGGTTTCAGTTTGGAGTTCACTTTGAGGTGTTTCGTTTACGAATACTGAGCTAAAATAATTGTTTAAAATATCACGCATACCTTAATTTGAATATTCAAGTTGACCGTCAGCAGATAATAGTGGGCCAATGTGATTCCTAATAACTCTTTTATCTCTATTGTAACTATAGAATTCTTTGGTCTCTTTGGATTTATCAGCAATATTCATTTCGTATTGTCGTTTTCGTTTTTTATTGTCTTTTCTAAATCTCTCTGTATTATTACATATCTTTGAATGTCATTAAGTGAACACAAGCACTTGTTTTTCTTATAAGCCTGTCTGTTTTTAGCAATACTTTTTCAGTTTCTTTGTCGAGCCATTTTGGGTGAGCTTGATTTGAGGGTTGTCTGTCCTTGAACGGGATGTAAGTATAAATCATCTTAGTGAGCGTATTTTGAAATATTTCTCACATCTGATCTACAGGACTTTCGCTTAATTTTGCTTCCCAATCTGCAAGCTGAAGTTCCTGACGTAGTCCTTGAACTGAGCTTTACTAAAATCGGGTACTTTAGATACACAAATATCTATTCTATTTTTTTTTTAGCAATTTGAATCTAAGTTGTGATCGCTATTTGCAATAGTTTCACTAACTTCTACATCGGTTATCATGCTTTCACGGCTAGTGATCAATAGATCGAGTAAGTTTCCATGTCTTGTGGGCTCTTTTACATGCTGAACTAAGTAATTGTCATCGAGAAAATCTATCAAGCGACTACCTATATGGCCATGTTCAAGGGTCATCCAATCAATGTCAGTAAAATTGGAATCACCCATTATTGATAGATCCCAGTTACAGAAACTAGACAGTTCTTGAAACAACAATTTGTCTTTTTATAAATTTTCATTTTTTATAGATTTGTTTATTATTTATTACTATCTATTTATTCTATTTATCTATTTACTTACTTATTTATTTTATTATTTAATCAACTAATCAATTAATTAATTGATTTATTTATTCTTATTTTTATCATTACTATTATTTTCTAAGATAAGAGGGAGGGTGGAGGGGTGTGGAGTGTATTCAGGGATGGAATGGGTGGGAATGATTTTATGCCTTTTTCTTTTTGGCTACCCCCCTTGTAAGGGGGAAAAAGCCTTGGTATATGTATGTATGTATGTATGTATTATTTTCTTCGCATGCGACCTAGTTATGGACCAAAAGGTGTCATGCCGGCATTTTCTTCCTTTCTAATCCCTTTGTAATTCCTTGTAAGCATAAGAATGGACGAAACAGTTTGCAGTTGCAAAAGATAATTTTAATATAATATATAGTGTAATGTATAAAATGATATATGCACACTGCAAATCTATAATATGCTACAGTACCTGCAAAACCCAAACAGTCTTCTAATAGCATTTTCTGTGTTTCAATTTTTTTTTTTTGTCTTCAAGTCAAACTGTTTTTATTAGGACAACATGGGTATTGCTACTTTCATCTCAAGGACTTTTATTTCAGTTATCAGCTCACAAAGAGATCCTATATCATTTAGTATTTTTCTAGTATCTTGCTTGACATTGATATTAAACCCAGAAATCATGACAGGGTATTGTTTCTTTGCTCTCACAGAAAACACATTACATTAGGAATAAGTCTTGAGGTATCAAAAGTGGCCCCAATATGATGGCCGCCGCAAATTTTTAGGGGCTTCACTTTAGAAACAATAGATGCCCGATCAAGTCTTTCTTTGAGATCAGTAGATGAATAGAGTAGTCTGACAGGTGCTAAGATGAAATTGAATGTGCCACACCATCCAGGTAATTCAAGACCTGCTGAATGAGGCCAATCATCTGATGTTAATTGCGTCATCATTCTTTCGATTAAGTCAAAATCTTGCTCACGTCACTTCTTACACAATGCCACGATCCTTGTCTATGCCACTTGCGCCAACATATCCTTGATTATACCATTGTTTTCTCTACTTCATCTATTCTCAGCCTTGAGATATCAAACACTACACTGTCGGGTACTTGGCGCATTGTTGAGGGTGCAACTCATATAGGGTAAAAAATAATATCTTTACGCACCTGGCTTTAACAATGTGGCATATTTCTCTTTCCTTTTTTTACTAAGCTGCAGGTCTTGGGGCACATATTGGCCATCACTCTTGTCTGTAGCGATACTTTTTGTTTCAGTTGTTTGTACGTTAGTAACAGGTCAACGGTTTCGTTGGAAATCTTTTACGTTGGGTTGAATAGGTTTAGTTTCATTGTATTGGTTCAGAGACAATGTTTTGGCTATAGAAGAAAAATATTGGAAGAAAAGTGAGGGTTGGGGGAATCCCCTTCCTTTGTGGTTGGCATTCTATTTCTTTTGTCACCAGATTCACAAAAGCGGCTGATTTCACAGGTTTCTGAGAAGTCTTTCATGGTGATTTTTCAAATATCTGGCAAAAATTATTCAAATACATTGAAGCTAACCTAAGAAATAATCAGAATTGTCGTAACAAGTTAAGTGACAGTCAGGATTACTAACCAAATTCTATATCAAGCAAAGCTACCAAATGAATTCCCAGAATGAGGGACTTGCATTTCAAGTAATAGGCTTTTATGAATTCATAGAACGCATCATCTGTGGCATACTAGGTTTCGATCTTGCCTCTTTGTCAAAAGGAAATAAACGAAGATTATAATATTACAAAGGGAAGCCTTTGGAGCAGAATACACAAATTTGCAAAACTTTTTTCATAATATCAGTATTTGGCAATGATTAAACAAAACATTTCGAAATGATCGACTACAGGGAGGAGAAAGTGAATGTATAGACGACAGAGCAACGGAATATGAAAAGACTAAACTTATATTTATAAAACATACAGTAATATTATTTTTCGTTATCATTTTGATCACAATATGATCAATAACACATTTGAACATTTATATAATAATTTTTGATAGTCCTTGACTGTGAAAACGATATATTTCAGGTAAATTAAGTTTGAATGAATAGAGAACAAAATCGTTGGGTAAAGTGGGAAAGAGCTTTCATTATGTGATAATTATGACAAATTACAACATAAATAGATAATGTTTTTTATACTGTAATCAGTATATTACCTAATGATAATATTATTATTTGTTTTATGCGCACAAAATACGCATATAACGAAAATATTTTGAAAAGAGTCTTTGTGTTGACAAAACTACGGGAATAAACGCAGTGAAAAAGTCGGTGTTTGTGCATGAAACGACGTTATGACGTCACTATGTGCTCGCCTGAATAAGAAATGCAAAGCATTTCAAGTGATCTTTGTATGTTATAGTTTGATTAATGACTAACAGTCTCTTCTTGTCCTTCCCAACCTTACTCACTCAGCATCCTTCTTTTCTTGTAGCGTTCGACGAACCGTTAGACCGTGTAAACCCCCCCTTTACTGTCTAAAGAATTCACGAAACCAAGTGAACACACTTTAGGCAACTGAGGTAATTGTTTTGGCGTTTTCTCCTGTCGTCTTTATTCTCGTGTTTTGCGTCCCTGTATAGTAGTGACATTGAGTTCTTTTATATGAATATACATATCATTAATTCATATATGAATCTAAAGCAGCCTTCAAAAGAAAGTAAACATGTCGACTTTGATCCGTCGACTGAAGTCGAGAGAACTGTTGAGGAGTATAGTTGCACTTAAGATTTTTTTTTATCAAAATCTAAACGCTTATGTTCAGCTGAGAGAAACTTATGCTTCTCAAAGGGTTGAAAATAATCTTAATCAATAGCATGAGTGTCGTCATCGTACATAAAATCTTGATCATGGTTAGAGCCAGGCAATTGTACTCCGGATCATAGGGGCTTTTAGGGTATAATACCACCCATACGGGCCAGAGGCTCGCAAGATTCTCTTATGTTTGGTGATAAATCTCCATTCATAGAGGACTGCCGAGCCACTTCTAGAATTTTGCTATCTCACCTTTGCCACTACTAGGACCCAACCTTTTTTTTTCTCAAGTTTCTGTGGCTGGGGATAAGAATACTGCCACCATGCCCCATGAATGTCATAAGAAGTGATTACCATTTTCGATAGTTTCCTCCCGCTAAGGTTCAAGACATGTTTCTAATTGGTCTACCTTCTTGCAAGGGAAGAACCCTTGCTATATACAATATACATACTTATTTCATATCTTGAATTATTTCTTTATGTATCTATTTACTAGTTTTAAACGACTTTTTTCATTTGGTTTAGAAACATTTACTCATTGTCTATTTATATTCTTTTTCTATGACGAGATAAAGGCATGTAGAATATCCGTTCCCCTGATAAAATATTTCATGTCGTTAATGAATATCATATATATGACATCTGGAAACAATATTAAGTTATAAGATCGTTTTACCATATTTTCAATTAAGTCTTTTTCAAGGGTTATGTTTTATTTTAGTTTGCTGTTCATTTCTTCATTTTATAGCGTTATGACGTAATGCCGTGTATTCATTCCCTGATAAAACATTTCATGTCGATTTTGAATTCTGTCGATATTCGTTCTAAAGAACCATCTTTTTCTCCTTAATTTTCAAGTTAATCTTCCGCAGTGATTTCATTTCAGGTCTGTTCATTAATTGCTTTTATATCTACCCTCTTCACTCTTTTTTATATGTTGCGGGATTATATTTACAAGTTGTTGTTTTTTTCTTTTGTTGTTGTCCTATGCTGCGGATATGAGTGTCCGAGTCGGTGGCTTTCTTTGTTGGCCAAATTTCCGTTATGTGTTTTGTATTTGTTTGCAGTTCCATTGTTTCCTTTTCTTTCCATCTCCACCTTCCATTTCTTTATTCGTTTTTTCATACATTTTTGTGCCACTTTGGCTAGTAGAGTTTTGGATTCACCTCGTAACAAAGTTCGATTCGCAACACTGTTTTGAATTCCTATTGTATTTCCACTACTACTGATGGAAAAAAAAATATATATGCAAAGGTAAATGGCGCTTCTCATCAGATACTGAAGGGGGGGGGTCAAGCACGAACTTTCACACTCCACATTTTTGGAGGTGGATCTCCATGACGTGGTCAAACTGCCCAGTCGACTCAAGGGTGGTGAAACTTTTTCTC
This sequence comes from Oratosquilla oratoria, assembly GCF_046742065.1. Lineage (NCBI taxonomy): Eukaryota > Metazoa > Arthropoda > Malacostraca > Stomatopoda > Squillidae > Oratosquilla > Oratosquilla oratoria. The sequence goes on along the minus strand of NC_134787.1, from coordinate 70,521,985 downwards.
CAACGCCCACCCATGTCCGATCTAGAGACTACTGTCATTCCAGAAGAATCCTGTCCAACCTGAATAAAATGGCCTGGCTTTCCACAACAACATTTGTGGAGAGCGTCATCGCATAATTTTGGAGAAGAGATTTTGAAAATCAATTCGATGTGTTTGCGTGTTCTCAGAATACTTTAATCCCTTCAGAACACACTATTTTCTTTCAAGTTCCTTATGATTCAGGACAGGTCGTAAGCTGTATATTAAAGGGTTTTCAGGCTAAGATATGAAAAAACCTAACCTAACCTAACCTAGCCCAACCTAACCAAACCTAACCTAGGGTGAGGGAACCAATTAATGAAATTAGCAACAAAACATAAACATATCATAAATAAAACCGTTTACATGTGCGTGGATATGGTACAAATGAGAGTAAAAGGGAAGAGATAGGCAGTATGTTTGAGAGAAGAAAGATGGATGTGTTGGCATTGAGTGAAACTAAGTTGAGAGGGAGGGGGAGTGTGAGTTTGGGAGTGTAGTTGGGAGGTTCTCAGGAGTAAAGAGAGGAAGAGGGATAAAAGGGAGTGGAGGGAGGTTTCTTCAAGGTTAATGTGGATGAAGGTGAAACTGGGAAGGGAGATGTGGGTTTTTATAAGTTCATATGAGCCTGGTAGTGAGAAGGATGTAGAGGAAAGGGAGTCTTTTGGATGGGTTTAAAGAAGTGCTTAGAGGAACTAGGGAGAAATGTCAATGTAGTAGTATTGTGGGATATTAATGCTAGGGTAGGAAATGAACCAATAGATGGAGTTGTTTGGAAGTGTGGAGTTCCAGGAAAAAATCGTAGTGGAGAGTTGGTGGTGGAGATATGTCTAGAGAGTTGCTGATAGCAAATACAGTATTCAGGAAGAAAGTCAAGCATAAGTAAACATGGGAGAGGGTGGTGGATGTAAGGGGGGTAGATAGAGCATTAAGGGACTAAATAGCGGTAACCAGGAGTATAGTAGGAAAAGTTAAGGATGTGCATGTGCTAAGGGGAGAGAGTGAGGGAAAATCAGATAATTTTTTGGTGGAAGGCAAGTTGAGAGTGGAGGACAGATGGAGAAAGAGGAAAAAGACAGAAGGTAGGGAGGTCCTTAGAGTGAACTGCTTAAATGAGAAAGAAAAAGAGAAGGAGTGCAAGAAGAAGCTGAGAGAGGAGGGAGGGAGTGAAGGATAGAGTAGAGCTAGAAGTGGAGGAGGAATGGGGTTGTTTCAAGGAGGTAGTCACAAGGTATGCAAAGATGGTATGTGGAACAAGGATGATGGGAGGAAATAGAAGAAAGGGTAGTGAGTGGTGGGATGAGGAAGCAAAGAAGTTTGTAGAAGAGAAGAAGCGAGCTTTCACAGATTGGTTACAAAATAGGACGAGGGAATCATTTGAGAGATACAAAGAAAAGAGAAAAAAAAAATAAAACATAAGATAAAAAATACAAAGAGGAGAGCAGATGTGAAATGAAGTAAGAGTATGACCAAAATTTTTAAAAGTAATAAAAAATGTTCTGGAAAGAAATTAAGAGAGGAAGAAGAAGGGAATCAAGTAGAGAAGAAAAAGTAAAAAATACAAATGGAGAGATGATAATGGAAAAGACGGCAGTAAGAGGAAGATGGGCAGAGTATTTTAGGGAGTTACTAAATATGAAGGAGGATAGGGAGGGAAAGGTAGTTGCAGTGGGAAACGCTAAGAAATTGACTGTGATAAGTGAGGAAAATGGAGGAGAAATAAGGAAAGATAAAGTGAAGGCAGTTTTTAAGATGATGAGAGCAGGTAAGTCACCTAGGTTGGATAGATGCCATTCAGAATGTCTAAAAAGAAAGAGGTGCAGTGATGGCAGAGGTGCCGGAGGAATGTGGGAGTCCCTGTATAGTTCCACTTTACAAAGGAAACGGGGACAAGTGTGAATGTAGTAGTTTCGGAGGGATCAGTTTATTAAGTGTAGTTGGGAAGGCTTATGGGAAGGTCTTGATTGAAAGGATT
>NC_134787.1:70509992-70514992 GCF_046742065.1 Oratosquilla oratoria | reverse complement strand
CCTTGGCACTCCTGGTGATAAGATGGTGGGAAAACCCAATAATGTTTTGTGTGGATATTGTAAGCGTACTGGACATCACATTTCCAAATGTCCTGAACCAGGGTGTACCACTTCACACTGCATTGGGAAGATCCAAACTTTTGATAGATCTTTGATAAAGCTAAGTAGCGGAACAAAACCCCAAAACCCCCCAAAACCCATGACTCATATAATAACTTATTCCTCTACATCTGATGGCCTCTTTAAAGATTTCAAATCCTCTGGTGAAGTAGCTATATATATATGTATATATACATATTATATATATCATTAGTTAGGAAAAGTGATATATAGAAATAGGGATAGGGAAAGTGGTATTTTTTCATAAGACTTATGTTCCACCGTATAGAAATTACGGTGTATCATATTATCGTTGCTACATTTGGAATTAAGGTATACTCTCTCCCTTACTTCTTATGAATAAAAATTATTTTCTCGCTTTTATTACCAGTCTTTGAAAAAAAAAATCTCTTATATTAAACTAATCTATTCATAAAGAACTCGCCAAAACTAGTACCTTTACTAGTGAAAACTAGTAAAGGTACTAGTTTTGGGAACTAAAATACATACATATATGAACAAGTAAGAAAAATTATGAAAATATAAACAAATAGTACACGGACGCATGAACACCTGAACAGATAAGCAAATAGAAATAGATAGGTTAGTAAGTAAATAAATTAGAAATTAATTATCTAAATAAATGCAAAAACAAATGCACTGAGAAAGTCTTGAGCGTTTTTCTTTTGCATATCGTTCCCGCGTTTTGTTGATATTTCTTCCACGGCGACTCAGACGATTCTCTCCCTCTCTCGATTTTATTTCTCATTGTCTCTCGGGTGCTCAGCGTGCGCTTCCCATTTTCTTCCCTTTGTTTGTTTTATCCGTTTTCTATTGTGTCCTCTGCCCGCGTTTCTGTCTATCAGGAATTCATATTTTCTTGGCTTTTCCACGTTTTTCCCGTCCGCCTTTCTATTGATATTTTTCACGTAAATTCGTTATGAAACGAAAAAGTCTGTCCTTCCATGGTGTTGTACTGCATAACAAATATTTGCCTTTTACAGTGAATACCTCCTAACCCTTCCTCCTCCTCCTCGTTGATGTCGGTGACGTCCCTAAACCGAATAAAATCGCCTGGCGCTAGTAGAGTACGACATCTTACCATAATAGTTAAACAAGATGATTTGAACCCTTCCTGTGGTGACAGCACCTTAGGTGAATAAAATTTCTAGGCGTTGTCTCCAGAAGAGACAGCCCTCGATGGAGAAGACAAAGGAGAAGCCCACAGAATTCATGGGTGGGCCGACCAAGTTGATCCAACCGGTCGAGAATTGTTTAGAATGGGAAGGGAGAGTGGTTGTACGGGAGCTTTCTCGGAGGGACTGTGGAGACTGGCGCTGGCGTGTGAGTGAAGCGATGATGATGGTGTTAGTCAGAATGGCATTGCGGACACCAGAACCTGACCCAGGAGACGTCATAACGATGCAATTGTTCGACTATATCCTTTGTCGTTGTTGTGTTCATAGAATTCTGTTGGTGAAAAGGAATCACTTATGAGGGAGTTATACTTATTTGCATAGTTCCAGTATAGATCATGAAGTTGTTGTTTTTGTTTTGGACTGTATTTTACTAGCGATTCTATCTTTGTAGACATCTTCCGCCGGGTGAAGATCAAACACAAGACTATTCCGAGAAAGGGTGTAGAAAGATACCAGCGTCTGATTTCCTCATAGCCTTGTTGTTTATCATTCTTTTTACATTTATTTTCTCAATCACCATACCGCGCCATCAATTCATTATATATTTTTTTCAATTCCCTTTTCAAGCAACCGCCTTCGCTTCTATTTGCTTTATTTTTTTTTCTTTTTCTTCCTGTCTTTGGACTCTCATCAGATGCTGCTATTCTTGTGCGGTCTGTATGCACGTGTCATCGTTAATTGAAGAGTCCTCTTATTCATATTCAAAACAGACCAAGATGAGGAGGAGAAAGAGGAGGAGTAGGAGTGGAGGAGAAGGAGGAAGAGTAGGAGGAGAAGAAGAAAGAAGAGGAAGAGGTGTTGGTTACTATTTACTGGAATGGTGAGGGAAATCAGACCCTTTTGAGACCTTTTGGTCCACAGTGAAGTCTGAGCTAATGAAGAGGAGAAGGGGGGTTAGGGAGTAGGCAAATGAAGAATTAAGTAATTAGTCACAGAGCAAATGAGCCAATCACTGTAAAGATGAATTAATAACTTGATAGCTGCACAGACAAATAAAATAGATGGATGAGTAGAATATCGATAACTAGATGAAGAAAACGATAATTAAATGAGTAGACAAATAACAGAACTAATAAGAAAAATATGAACTACATACATAGGCAGGTAAACAAATCAGAAGGATTGTGACAAGAGGGCACTTTCTTTCTGTGCTCAACTCTGCGACATCATTAACAGGCTTTACACATCGAGGCCAGCGTTGAATGAAGACCTCCTTCTGTCGAAGACTCCAACGCAAACCTGTCCAGTGGAAGGATGCAGGGTGTTGCATATATCAAAATCCTTAGAGTTTAAGAATCATCTTATCCCTTTCACTACATAGGGTGTGTGTGTGTGTGTGTGTGTGTGTGTGTGTGTGTGTGTGTATGTGTGTTTGTGTGTGTGTGTGTGTGTGTGTGTGTGTGTGTGTGTGTGTGTGTGTGTGTGTGTGTGTGTGTGTGTGTGTGTGTGTATGTGCATGAGCCTTCCCTGAACTGAATAAAATCACCTGATGGCAGCTAGAACAAGGGACTAAAGTTACACCTTTCAAATGACTTTTCAATTATTAAGTTTAGATTATTTGATTATTTGACAGTGCAGCGCGATAGCCTAGTGGCTTGCTGCGTTGATTTCCGACAGCCCTGGAATTAAGATAAATAAATAGATAACAAATTAATCACACTTCCCACTTCGTCAGAGTAGGATGGTATGTGACATTGCATTATCACAGTAAATAGACAAGTATTGAAGCTTGCGAATCTTAGTCCTGCTGTCTCAACGAAAACAAGTCTGGAAGGCGAAATTCCCACACTCGTGACATCCAGATTGATAGGAACTTCATGGACGAGGACTTAATGAATCGTTTATATATCATAAGTGAAAGTACCGCAATAAAGATCTCCTGGTACTAAGCCCAATTTCCTAACCACTTAATTTACTTTGAAATCTATTGCGAAAAAGCAAAACAGGAAAATCACACACACACACACACACACACACACACACACACACACACACACACACACACACACACACACACACACACACACACACACACACACACACACACACACACACACACACACACACACACACACACACACACACACACACACACACACACACACACACACACACACACACACATATATATATAGGTACATATATATATGTATATATATACATATATATGTGTATATATATATGTACCTATATATATATATATATATATATATATATATATATATATATAGGTACACACACACACACACACACACACACACACACACACACACACACACACACACACACACACACACACACACACACATATATATATATAGGTACACACACACACACATATATATATATATATATATATATATATATATATATATATATATATATATATATATATATATCTCACTCGGACAAAATTCATGAGCACATTTTTAAAAATAATTACGAAAAACCCAGAGTTAGAATAAAAGGAAACTTAGAAGAAAGTATAACTTCTATATTTCAGATAACAGCTATAGCCCTCTTCAGGAAAGTACAGGTTATATGAAATGATAGAGAAATACATGCAATTGAAATGTGAGTAGAGGTGGAATAAGCATGGCTATAAACATGACAGTCCATGGCGCAGGGCAGAGGCAGAGGGGAAGGGATGTGTGGTAGAGGTGTTAGGTCAGAAGGGAAGCGGGTTCAATAGTAGTAGGGGAGCGGGGTTAGGAGGGTGAAGATTTTTTAACCAAACGGCTCACAGCTAGCCGTGAGATTATGTCCGGGGACCATTGGTCTTTGGAGATGTTCAAGTTCGAACATTCTTCTATTAAGGCGGATTCAACAATTGTTCTCCTGAAGCTGCAGTTGGACTTAAGAAAAATATTATGATTTTTGGTTCTGATGTGTTGGAACACAGCGGAAATTTCCTAGGCATCTCTAATGGATGTTTTGTGCTCCGTTAACCTGGTGTTAAGATCACTCCAGTTTGGCCAAGATACACCAAATCCCAATCTTTACAGGATAGTCTATAAACTCCTGGAGCCTCAGTTCCCCTTAACCTTTGGTGAACATTAACAATTTGTTTGTTTACAGTGTTAGGGTAATGGTAAGCAACTGTGAGACGGTTGTTAGGAATTAGATTAAAGAAGGGTTGATGGAGTTACAATAGGGGATTTTTAAAACATCTTTAAAAGAGGGATGTGCTGTATGAACAGAAGTTTAATAGGTAACACTCTTCTTGACTTTGTGTGGATGGTTACTAAAAAAGTGGAGATAGCTACCTCAATGGGTGGGTTTTCTATAAACTATAAGAACTAATTCTCCATCAATCCTTCTAATTAAAATGTCTAAGAAAGGGATCTGATAACCTTTTTCCCATTCTATTTTGAATTTGATGTTAGGGGATAATTGGTTCAACTTGTCCAGAAATACCTCGACCGCACCCCACCTATCATCCCACGCTGAGAAAATGTCATCAACATAACGGAACCATATCATCTCAGACGGTTTGATGGCGGGTAACAGAGTACATTCAAAGTACTCCATGTACAAGTTAGCCAAAACAGGAGATAGATTAGAACCCATGCTGCAACAGACTTTCTGTTTAAAGAATTGGTCCTGGAAAGAAAAGACATTGGAAGCAACACAAAGGCGAATTATATAAATGATTTTGTTGACTGGAAGGAGGAAATTGTCCTGAAACGGTCACAGTCTGGA
>NC_134787.1:70504992-70507492 GCF_046742065.1 Oratosquilla oratoria | reverse complement strand
CACTCTCTCCCCTTGTACATCTCATCACCTTACTTTTGCCACACATTTATCTTCAACTTCCTTCTTTCACACACCTTCTCAAATTCTGTCACTAACTTCCTCAATCCCTCCTCTGATCCTGCTACAAGCGCAGTGTCGTCGGCAAACAACAACTGGCTCACCTTCCACTTTTCTCCATTTTCTTTAATCATCTCCAACCCCTGACCCACTAACCTTGAATTCACCTCTCGCACCACCCCATCCATGTAAAGATTGAACAGTCAGGGCGACATAACACATCCCTGACGAAGTCCCACCTTTACCTCAAACTATTCACTCTCTCCATTTCTAATCCTAACACAAGCTCTACTAATCTCGTAAAAACTCTTGACTGCTCTTAACAGCTTTCCTCCTATCCCATATATCTGCAGTATCTCCCACAGTGCCTTCCTGTCTACCCTGTTGTAAGCCTTTTCCAGATCCATAAAAGCCCAAAAAACATCCTTACCTTTTCCTATAGCTTTCTCACATATCTGTCTTACTGCAAAAATCTGATCTACACAACCCCTACCTGTCCTAAACCCCCACTGTTCCTCACCAATTACTCCCTCTGCTCCTCTCCTAATCCTCTCAATCAAGACCCTCCCATAAGCCTTCCCAACTACACTCAACAAGCTGATTCGTCTGAAACTACTACACTCACACTTGTCCCCCTTTCCCCTGTAAAGCGGAACTATACAGGCACTCCTCCAGTCCTCCGGCACTCTACCCTCTCTTAAACAAACATTAAATGACCTCACCAGCCAGTCCATCATAGCTGTACCTTCTTTCTTCAGACATTCTACATGATATACATCCAGACCAGGTGCCTTACCTGCTCTCATCATCTTAACAGCTGCTTTCACTTCATCCTTCCCTATTTCTCCTCCATTTTCCTCACTCATTACTCTCATTTTCTTAGCACTTCCCACTGCAAATATCTTTCCCTCCCTATCCTCCTTCACATTTAGCAACTCCCTAAAATACTCTGCCCACCTTCCTCTCACTGCCTTCTCTTCCATTATCATCTCTCCTTCTGCAACTTTTACCTTTTCTTCTCTACTTGATTCGCCTGCTCTTCCTCTCTTAATTTCTTTCCAAAACATCTTTTTATTACTTTCAAAAATTTCTGTCATACTCTTACCCCATTTCACATCTGCTCTCCTCTTTGCTTCCTTTATCTTATGCTTAACTTCCCTTCTCTTTACTTTGTACCTCTCATATGATTCCCTCTTCCTAATTTGTAGCCAATCTATGAATGCCTGCTTCTTCTCTTCTACACATTTCTTTGCTTCCTCATCCCACCACTCACTACCCTTCCTTCTATTTCCTCCCGCCCTCCTTGTTCCACACACCATCTTTACACACCTTATGACTCCCTCCTTGAACCATCTCAATTCCTCCTCCGCTCCTAGTTCTACTCCACCCTTTACTCCCTCCCACTCCTCTTTCAGCTTCTTATACTCATTCTCATTTTTTCCCATTTGAGCAGTTCACTCTAAATACTTACCTACCTTCTGCCCTTTTCCTCTTTCTCAACCTATTCTCCACTCACAATTTACCTTCCACCAAAAAAAGATCTGATGTTCCTCCACTCTCTCCCCTTAGAAGATGTACACCCTTAACTCTTCCTACTATACTCCTGGTCACCACTATATAGTCCATTAACGCTCTATCTGCCACCCTTCCATCCACCACCCTCTCCCATGTGTACTTATGCTTGACTTTCTTCCTAAACACTGTATTTGCTATCATCAACTCTCTTTCAAGACACATCTCCACCACCAATTCTCCAATACGATTCTTACCTGGAACTCCATACTTCCCAATACTTCCTAATACAACTACATTGACTTTTCTCCCCAATTCCTCTATGCACTCATTTACATCTACCTAAAATCACTCCCTTTCCTCTACGCTCTTCTCATTACCAGGTCCATACACACTTACAAAAACCCCTATCTCCCTTCCCAGCTTCACCTTCATCCACATCAACCTTGAAGAAACCTCCTTCAACTCCACTACCCGCTTATTTATCTCCTCACTTACTAGTGTAGCCACCCCTTCTCTCCCTCGTTCCCTCTTCACTCCTTAGTACCTCCCAGATACACTACCAAACTCACAGTTGCTCTTTCCTTTCATTTTAGTGTCACTCAAAGCCAGCACATCCATCTTTCTTTTCACAAACATACTGCCTATCTCCTCCCTTTTACTCTCATCTGTACCACATCCACGCACATTAAAAGACCCAGACCTTAGGGTACTGGTTGGAAAACTCCCAGACCCTCTTATGCCTTTACTTCTTTTTTTTTTAGGAATGTCCCCTTTTGGGGCTACAGGTAGTCGGACTCCTAATCCCATCCCCTGTCCCGTTTTTTGTTGCCTTTTACGACTCATGTGGAAAGACTTGGTGGTAGCACTCTCTTCCCCCACCACAGGGTCGGTGAAAAAAGGAAATGAATATTCAGAGAAATGGTAGAGG
>NC_134787.1:70477483-70499492 GCF_046742065.1 Oratosquilla oratoria | reverse complement strand
AGCTATTGCCATGTCCATGGTCAATGTAACCATTCAATTGAACAGTGTTCAAAGATTCTGAAACTTAAGGCAGAAATCTCTTATCAACTTAGGCAAACTCAGCCCCATTTTCACCAGCGCCCATATCATAAACCAAGGGATTGACCAGCAATATCCGGTCTCAGATCAACCCTTTGGTGGCTGCTGAGTCCTCTTAATTACTAACTTTCCAATTTTAAACAGAGAAAACACCTATCTCCGTCACAGTGGATACTGGAGCAGAATGTATTCTGATAGGTAAAAGGGCATATTATGCTCTCGGGGCTTTATACAATCTCCTTTTATCTCCGTTTTGTAAAGAATTGCATTCTGTACAAGGTTCTCCTTTGCCTATTATTGGATCTGTTCGCATTCTCTTAAGATTATACTCTCGTGTTATCATTTTCCATGTTACTTTTGTTGTTGTTTATGGAATTGTTCTCATGTGTAATTGCCTCTTGGGCATCGACGCCCTTACAGCTAATGGCATAGATATATCTCCTAGGCCAAGTTTGGTGACTTTTCACAAATCTGTTATTCCTGCAACGGATAAGCCAGCTTCCATATGTAGCTCACCTTCTGTGCATGATCAGAGCATACAGTTGTCTTCAGAGAGTTCTAATTGTTTAGATTCCCTATTCTTTTTTGTGCTGCTGTTGTTGTAGGCGAACATTATATTGGACCTTCAAGTTTATTTCCAGTCCCGGTGCGCATTTCAGGTGCTCCAATTGATTCTGACGTCTTATCTCAGCCTGACTCGTGTTCGTCGTCTAGCATTGGAAAGAACTCTCTCCACTCTTCGTGAGGGTCATGTTACCACAAGTGTGGTAACTAACGTTATTGATGCTCCCATTACCCTCTCTTCCGGCAATCATTTGGGTTCCTTTGAAGTAGTAGACGTTGAGACTGTCCAGGATTCGCCTCCTATAATAACAGCTTCGGTGCTACGGTCTCCACAAGCAAGTGACACAGCTCACTTAGCCTCTAAGTACTCAAAGTTTGTAGGTGAGATTGGCTTACCAGAGATGATGCCTTATCTCATTGACCTATAAGTGACCCACCGTCAAGCTTTGGCTTTACCTGGTGATTCATTAGGAATTACGGATCGTGTTGTTCATAGCATTGACCTCCAGCCGGGTGTTTGACCTGTTCACGTACCCTCTTACAGGTTGCCTCATTCTCGTCGGCTTGTAGTACAGTCCTTGGTTGACGACTTTTCAAATAAAGGCATTGTACAAGTTTCACTCAGAGTAGAACTTGCCGCTTCTCCTAGTGCCTAAGAAAGATAGATCTTTCCGTCCTGTTATCGTTTATAGGCGAGTCAGTGAGGTCACAATTCCAGACCCTTACCCTTTGCCTGTGTTAAATGATCTTCCCCAGTCCGTTGGAACAGGTAATACGGTGTTCACCACCTTAGACTTAAAAGCGGGCTTTTGACATATTCCCTTGGAGCAGAAGTCTCGTAAGATCACGGCCTTCTCGACTCCAACATGACATTATGAATGGCTTCGTTGCCCCATGGGGTTACGGAATGCTCCCTTGACAAGCCAGCGTTTGATTAACATAATTTTCCATGACCTAGTAGGGAACGGACTTTTTGTTTGCCTGGGCGACTTTATCTTAGTCTTCAAGGGTGTGGAAAGCCACTTTAATAAATTGTTCATGATCTTGCAACGTTTTGCTGAATATGGATTGAAACTCAATTTGCCCAAGGGTTCTTTTTTAAGTCTAGCATCCAATTACTAGGTCATGTTGTAGACAGACATGGCATTCACACCACAGATGATAAAGTCAAAGCAGTTAGGGACTTCCCTACACCTAGGTCAATTGAACACATACGTTCCTTCCTTGAACTGGAAGGATACTATTGTGCATTTACTAAGAATTTTGCTTCAATTGCATTTTCCTTTACACGTCTCCTCAAGAAGGACACTTCCTTCCAGTGATGTGATGTTCATCGGGGAAGTTTTGGTTCATTGAAGCATGCACGTAATGAAGCGCCTGTGTCGGCAGCCCCAGATTATAGTTTTCCCTTTATTATTTGTACAGATGCTTCTGGTACAGGTATTGGAGCTGTACTTATGCAGCAAGTAAATGGATGTAGGCCCCATGTTATTGCATATGCTAGTCGCATTCTTAACAAGCCCGAGTCTCGTTACTCTGTCACACATTTAGAGGCACTGGCAGTGGTGTGGGCTTTAAAGTATTTTCGAGATATCATTATTGGATATCCTGTTACACTGTTGTCACACACCTTTTCAGGGGCAAAAATATTCCAGGCCGCCTAGCCAGATGATTCCTTACAATTGAAGAATTTAACCCAATCCTTAAGCATATTCAGGACGTGCAAACAATGTGCTGATACACTTTCACGTAATATACCTGTAGCTGCAGTCACAGTGACTGACAACTTCTCCCTGCAGGATCTGGCCAAAGCTCAGCGTGAGGACCCTGTTTGGTCTGCTGTCGTTTATACTTTGGAATCGAGTTATACCACCTTACCAGATTTACCTGAATCCCTGTCCCAGTTTTCTCTACAGGACAATGTCTTCATTCGTAATGTGGAAGTGTTTGAGCAAGATGTAGCACAGTTGGTGATCCCTGAGTCTCTAGTCCCTGTTATTCTGTCTCTTGTTCATGATGCCCCTCATGCTGGTCACCCAAGTCGTGACAGAAATCTGGCTATGGCTCACAAGAAATATTGTTGGCCTATAATGCGATTGAACATTACTTCTTGTGTAACCCATTAAAGTTCTTGTGCCCAGAACAAAGGTTCTACGCACACTGCTCTTATCCTAGAGTACCCTACTCCTTCCCGTCCTTTTCAGACATTGACTATAATTCTTTTACAACTGCCTCGTAGTACTCAAGGTTCTGTGTGCGTATTTGTGTGTGTGGACCACTTTAGTCGTTTTGTAATATTGGCTCCCTTACGTAGCAAGTCTGCTCCAGTAGTTGCCTATGCTTTAATTTATAATGTTTTTTTATCCATACACTAGTCCTTCAGTGCTCCTTAGTGACAATGAGACTGAATTTAGGAGTGAGGTTTTAGCGAACATTTTTGAAAGTTACGGCATCACTCAATCCTTCGTGACTGCTTACCATCCTGCATCTAGTGGTCTAGGAAGATTTTGGACATTCTCAGGCACGTTGCTAGTACCCTCCATGAATCTTGGGAGGATTGGCTTCCGCATGCCAGTGTTTGCATTGATAGCACAGTTAAGGTTCCATAGGTAAGACGCCTCATTACATCATCTATGGAGTTGAAAAAAGGCTCCCACATGATGTGTTAAACAGTCCTATTTGTCCCTTCTACAATTTTGATGATTATAGTCAGCTCCTATGTCATACATTACATAGGATATATGATTCTGTGCGAGAAAAAATTGATGACTCAATGTCCAAAATGTTGAAACACCAGCATAGCAAGGCTATGCCTGTAAACATAAGTATTGGTGATCATGTTTATAAAAGCATGCCTGACCGCCAATCTAAACTCATTTGTAGATTTACATGTCCATTTTTGGTGACTGAAAAGTTGCATCCGAATAAGTTCAGGGTCTTTGGTGTTTCCCAGGGACTGAGTGAAGTATTGCACGTGGACAGGCTTAAGTAATAAGAGTGCCTACCCCTGCATTCGCCCGGCCTCCCACAAGGCCCACTGTATAAACTATGCCCTCTGTATCTACCCTTCACAATTATAATCTCCGTTCAAGGCGTCCAAAATCTTAATATTTGTATGTGTGCATTGCTTATATTGTTATCCATGATTGTCTTGGCCTGTATAATGTGTAAATTTTGTTTAGATATTAGGTGCCATGTCCCGGACGTCCGGTAATTATCTTTTCTCTCTAGTGTAAAAACTTGCGCCAGTTCATATATTCATATGTATGTATCTATATGTTTTCCATTATTTTGTACACACACACACACACACACACACACACTATCTGTGTGTGTGTGTGTGTGTGTGTGTGTGTGTGTGTGTGTGTGTGTGTGTGTGTGTGTGTGTGTGTGTGTGTGTGTGTCTGTGTGTGTGTGTGTGTGTGTGTGTGTGTGTGTGTGTGTGTGTGTGTGTGTGTGTGTGTGTGTGTGTGTGTGTGTGTGTGTGTGTGTGTGTGTGTGTGTGTGTGTGTGTGTGTGTGTGTGTGTGTGTGTGTGTGTGTGTGTGTGTGTGTGTGTGTGTGTTTGTGTATGTGTGTGTTATGTATGATTTATAGGGTGATTTCATGTACACATTTTTTTCTCCAACACTTGTATGTACACTATGGTGTGTGTGGAGTACATCATCCTTTAAGCTGGATTTCCCTTGGTTATTCATTTTTCTCGTTTGCTCTGTGGGGTCATCGAGTGGTGGTGGACGAGCGATGGGATGGTGTGGTACGCTGTAGCATCGTACAAATGTGTTGTGTACTATACTTACCTGTTGCTCAATTGGGAGTTATATATTTCCCCATTGTATTATTAATTACTATAGGTATTTTTGGGCATTAATTTCATTATTGAGTGTATTGTCGATTATCATTAAGAATGTAACTTTATGCACCAGTATATTAGGAGAACCAAGCGTTCGTCCTGACGCATGACAGTTTTCCCGCCAGACCAGGGGCTTGGCGTCAGATTTTTTGTAACCTGCAGGGGTGAGCACATTTCTTTTGTCTTTCGTGTAAATTCATCAAATTGTGAATCAATACATGTTATTATCAAAGTAAATGCTTTTATTGCCACCCTTACGTAACGTTTAGCTCATTCGAGCGTTATTGAACACTTGATACAGCTCGTCTTTGTTGTATTAGTGTGGGACTGTTTCTATGTCGTCAGCTTACAGTAGTAACATGAAGGGATAAATTACGGTAAATGAAATCGCTTGACGACAGTCAAAATATGAGGAAAAGGAGCTAATGGATACAGCCAGTAACCTCTTCGGTACCATAAAGACGACTAAGATGGTCCGGCGGCAGCCAGAAAGGAGGAAAAGTGCCCTCATCCTGTACAGAAGGACACCCTCAGGCTGCACAAAAAATGTCTGACAACTGTCAGGAAAAAAAAATAGATAAATCACCGCTCGATGAAGCAAGTATTACTGCCGAAAACCGTAAGAACACCCCCGCCCGCCACCTCAACCCCATCCCACCTGCGGCCAAAGACGACCGCAAGGTGGACTTTGAGCGCCCTTGTCAAGTATCCCAAAGACTCGGGTTTCAGAGTTCGATGTGACCAAGGCTTCCTCCTCCTTCTTCAAGAGCAAGGAACACCTCCTTACCGCAACTTCCTCCTCCTCCTCTTTCTCCTCCTCCTTAGAAGTGACTTTTGTTTATTTTATTGATACTGTTTTGTGATTATTTCAAATATTATATAATTATCCTTCTTAATAGTAATACCATAGTAGCAGTTATAGTGGTAATACTATTGTTATTTATATTGTTATGATTATAATTATTATTATAGTTATATTGTTATTTCAATACCAAATTAGTACAATCTTTTTTAATTTCCTAACATAGTCATCGTCGTCGTCGATATTACTACCATTATTGTAATTACAATAATGATTTTCTGTTACGACATCAGTATCAAGAAATAGTACATTTGGCATTCGCTAGTAATAGTCCTGTCTTATCTAACCTTACTTGTTTATCTACTTATATATTTATTTGTTTATTTATCTAACAAATATATTAATTTATCTAATTAGCTACATATTCATCTATATATTGATAATTTATTTGTTTATTTGTTTATTGGTTTATCTATCTATTAATCTATTTATTCACTAATCTGTTTTTATCTGTTTACTTACTCTAAGTTGGCCTCATGATCTCTTCTCCTGTGCTAACTGTTCTCAACCTTTCATATTATTGTTTGTTTGTTTTTGTAGACTCCTTCGGACATATAGTTTGTCTTTGAAGCACCCTTATAGTCATTAGTATATGAAAAACAAATTACTTTTAATTCTCTGAAGGTAAGGAGAGGAGGAGTGATAAGAAAAAGGGGAGGAGAGATGGAGAGGAAGAGATTAGGAGAGCGGAGAGAGGAGGAGAGAGGACGAAGGAGAGAGAGGAGGAGAGAGGTTAGTCTTTTGATACTGCATCGGGGAAGGGAAGTGAGGGGATGGGCTCAGCCGTCAAGATGATTTGATTTCGAAATTGGTACGGTGCCGCTGCGAAGCGTTGGGATTAGATCTCAACTCATGTCCATAAGAGCACTTGGGTTCGATATCCTGCCGTTTCCAGTAACTACCACATACCCTCGGTACGTTCTTTTGAAAGGTCCTTGACCCCACTTCCAAACCCACGCCCAGACATGCCAAACCTAGGTCAGGGTCTGAGCCTATGGCCGAGAAAGTTAAGGTGGCAAAACTGCGAACAAGGTAAAAGACCAGAAGGACACACATTGGCACGCACATGCACAGGCGCATTCGCACTCGCTCACGCACAAGCACACTCACACGTATATGCACTTGTACTTACACTCGTACACACTCACAAAAACAAGCACTCGCTCACATAATCACACACACGCAGTCGCATACATACACATTTATGCACACTCACATATCACACACACACTCATACATGCACACTCACATACACTCACACACACACACACACACACACACACACACAGGCACACGCACACACATACACACACACACACACACACACACACATTTATGTTTGTACGCATACACGTCCATACAGGAATATTAAGTTATGCCTCAACTGTCGTGACACCAGGCCTTACGAGTGTTATTCATTGTCTGTATATTACAATAAGGTCAGTACAGTTAGGTAAACACAGTTTATCAAAAGAAACACCATATGAGGACGGAGCCTTTATTAGTACAACGTTTCGCTTGTTAGAATACGAGCAGCTGGATAAAATGAGGAGGACTCGGAGGAACGGGGCAGGGGCGGGGAAGGGGGGCTGGGAAAGGGTCACTGGAGCCTAGGGAAGGTTAAGGAGGAGAGGGAGCAATTGTCCGTGTGAAGGAGGAGGAGGACATTTGGTCTGACTCCTCTTAGGATCAATTATTCCATACGTATAGATGTGGCATACAGGAGGGAGAGGTACCAGCCGACATGGAAGAGCCAAAAATCTATTGGGTCCCACGGACTTCATGAAAAATCTCTGCAGACCGGAATCACGTACAATAGAGACTGAACTCCACTCAAAGAATGCTGAACTCTTTTTAACTTTTCCTGTCTCTCCGTTCTTCTACTCACCTACACCTCTCGTTTACCATTTCTCCGAGTAAGACTCAAGAAACTTGGTGGGATATTTTCCCCGAACATAGAAACGCTGTTTATTTCTGGTTGAATAATTTCTTATGGAAATCGTAGCAGCTTGTACTGTGGTTCACATACTACATTTGATCCAAATTCATTGGTACTGATTATTGTTAACTCTTTTTGCACTAAGAAAATGAAAGTGTTCAGCGATGTCCAATAGATAAATATTAAAAAAAGTAATCCGAACAGATTAAGGATGTCCAGTAGTAGTAGTAGTAGTAGTAGTAGTAGTAGTAGTAGTAGTAGTAGTAGTAGTAGTAGTAGTAGTAGTAGTAGTAGTAGTAGTAGTAGTAGTACTAGTAGTAGTAGTAGTAGTAGTAGTAGTAGTAGTAGTAGTAGTAGTAGTAGTAGTAGTAGTAGTAGTAGTAGTAGTAGTAGTAGTAGTAGTAGTAGTAGTAGTAGTAGTAGTAGTAGTAGTAGTAGTAGTAGTAGTAGTAGTAGTAGTAGTAGTAGATGGGTCCTAGAGCAAAGGCATTCTACGCTCGGCTGGCTGAGGTAATGGCTGAAAAGAAACAACAACCAAAAAGCAGCATTGTTTCATGGATGAGATGTAGACTGTCATTCTCACTCCTAAGATCAGCCCTCCTATGCCTGAGAGGTACCAGGTCCCCACCGCCCAAATCAACACATATACAAAACCTGGATTTTGAGCAGACGGTGGTTGACAGTAGGATAAATGAACTTTTGTATTAGGCATTATTAAAAACAAATAAATAAATAAATGGATAAATGAAAGGGTCGTCGACCACAGTCATTGGCGGGAGAGGGGCCAATGAACTGTGTCTGTGGAAGACAGACCCTGCTGCTTCCACCACACAGTTCCACTAGGATGGAGGTTGTATTTCATCATTAAAAAAAAAAGTAGTAGTAGTAGTAGTAGTAGTAGTAGTAGTAGTAGTAGTAGTAGTAGTAGTAGTAGTAGTAGTAGTAGTAGTAGTAGTAGTAGTAGTAGTAGTAGTAGTAGTAGTAATTGGCTGACTGCACTACTAATCAGGGCAAAGGGATTCACCCTAAACAAAAGAGAATTCACGGATGCCATTGCCCTGAGGTATGGATGGCCATTAGGAGGGCTGCCTAACAGATGCTCCTGTGGTGTACAATTTACTCCAGACCATGCAATGATATGCAAGCAAGGTGGATTCATTTGCATGCGACACGATGAGGTAAGAGATCTCACTGCCCAAATCCTTCAGGAGGTGTGCAAGGATGTGACTATCGAACCAACATTACTCCCACTAGGAGGGGAGAACTTCAGATACCGCACGTCCAACACATCAGATGAAGCAAGAGTGGATGTCAGCGCAAGAGGTTTCTGGACACGGGGACAATTGGCTTTCTTTGACATGCGAATATTTGATCCGATGGCCCCCTGTTACAGCAACCTAACTATTGAGGCATCCCACTCTCGGAACGAGCATGAGAAGATCAGGATGTACGAGGAGCGCATACAGAATGTAGACCAGGGCTCATTCACTCCTATAACCTTTACGACTTCAGGTGGGATGGGTCCTAGAGCAAAGGCATTCTACGCTCGGCTGGCTGAGGTAAAGGCTGAAAAGAAACAACAACCAAAAAGCAGCATTGTTTCATGGATGAGATGTAGACTATCATTCTCACTCCTAAGATCAGCCCTCTTGTGCCTGAGAGGTACCAGGTCCCCACCGCCCAAATCAACACATATACAAAACCTGGATTTTGAGCAGACGGTGGTTGGCAGTAGGATAAATGAACTTTTGTACTAGGCATTATTAAAAATAAATAAATAAATAAACAAATAAAAGGGTCGTCGACCACAGTCATTGGCGGGAGAGGGGCCAATGAACTGTGTCTGTGGAAGACAGACCCTGCTGCTTCCACCACACAGTTCCAATAGGATGGAGGTCGTATTCAATAAAAAAAAAAAAAAAAAAAGTAGTAGTAGTAGTAGTAGTAACCTAGGTTTTGAGCAGACGGTGGTTGACAGTAGGATAAATGAACTTTTGTATTAGGCATTATTAAAAAATAAATAGATAAATAAAAGGGTCGTCGACCACAGTCATTGGTGGGAGAGGGGCCAATGAACTGTGTCTGTGAGAGACAGATCCTGCTGCTTCCACCACACAGTTACACGAGGATGGAGGTCGTATAAAAAAAGTAGTAGTAGTAGTAGTAGTAGTAGTAGTAGTAGTAGTAGTAGTAGTAGTAGTAGTAGTAGTAGTAGTAGTAGTAGTAGTAGTAGTAGTAGTAGTGGTGGTGGTAGTAGTAGTAGTAGTAGTAGTAGTAGTAGTAGTAGTAGTAGTAGTAGTAGTAGTAGTAGTAGTAGTAGTAGTAGTAGCAGTAGTAGCAGTAGTGGCAGTAGTAGCAGTAGTAGCAGTAGTAGCAGTAGTGGCAGTAGTAGCAGTAGTAGTAGTAGTAGTAGTAGTAGTAGTAGTAGTAGTAGTAGTAGTAGTAGTAGTAGTAGTAGTAGTAGTAGTAGTAGTAGTAGTAGTAGTAGTAGTAGTAGTGTAAATGCCTTGGCTTCGGCACCCGTAGTCCATTTTGGGTTTCACTTTGTTTAATTTCGGCCTTTGGTTACTCTGTATTTCTAGAAGTTATATGAATTTTGTCGGTTCGCTTCCAGGTTTTCTGTTTTAGTATCGAACAGCAATAGATTCTAGGATCTCGTCTTTGTTTTCCGAGTAGGGTTGTTGGAGCAGTTTGTTTCAGGCTCTGATCGTTGATAGTTCGTTGCACTCTGGTAAGAAATGCTCGAGATTTTCTTCGCTCCAACAGAATAGGTGGTTGGTGTCTTGGTTAGTGTGTTGGTTTCTCCAATTCAGTTTCAGTGCGTTTGTCTTGTCGTAGAATATTATGAAAATGTGACTTGTGAACATAACTTGATTTTTTTTTCTGGCGCATTGGAATGCGATCTCTACACGTAAGCACGATGGTTCTAGGATGATTTCCAATTGCCATTTGCTTGGCAGCCCCAGTTTTTAGGGTAAACTGACTGTTTTTGGCTATAGGAGAGCTCTCGACTACCCAAAATTACAAATATTTAACGTGCCCCTAAGTATTTTTGTTCTCGATGAATTGCTATAACTTGAAAGAAAACAAAATATTTAGGGGTGGCTTTATTTTTGTAGCTCCAAATTACGAGTTTTCATACTTACATAATGGCTGTATTTATTTAGCTCGGTCCTCAGTTGATAACTGAAAATATGTCCATTAGTTACACAACTTAAGTAGTTGTAATTTTATTTGAGACCTAGTGTAGCAAGTAAACAATAATTTAATCTATAGTTGTGATTGGCTCTTTAAGTAGGACTTCAACATGAAATAGGAATATCATAGTCATCTGAGACTTGAGATGATTTTGCTAATAGAAGCAGCAAATGACTTGCGAAGACATGCTCAGTGATTTCAACAAGGAAAGCCCTAAAACAGCTGGAAAAAAGAAAAAAAAAAGCCGGATATTTAGGGTTGGAGGTGTTTTATCAGACACTCCCCTCCAATCCCACTCCCCTTCACCCTCCAAAAAAGGTAAATTTTGAACTATATTTTCATTGATATCACGTATTTTATGGTCTAATTAATATGTGTTGAAATATTTTCTTTACATGTGCCATGTTATTTTAGTACGATTGATACATTAAACATAACCACTGGAAAGTTGTCAAATGGATCAATTTCCTCCCTTAGAACTTTCATGATATGAATTTCGACAGCAGTACATATGTACTTAAGAGATATTTTGGGGAGCCCATAATTGCATACACCTGAGATTCTACTAAACTGAGTGGACATCTTTACAGCTTAGCTGAGACCATCTTGACAGAACCCATCGGTAAAGTGGTGCCCTCTGTATATTTTATTCTTACTGAAGTTAGATGAAAACAAAGTTCAACCGAAGGAAGCGCATGGTTCCTTTCATATGCATAAAGATTGAATAAACACGCGCACGCGCAGCACGGTCATGTGCACGTCCATTAACACTCGAGCACCTTCAGTATTTTCATTCACAAGGCTCCCCAAGGTCATTGAGAGAACGAAATCGCATTTACCCTTTCCCTCGGCGCCGCCTCATTGTCACGTTCCCTTTGGTCTTGTGCCGCCAACGTTGGACAACCTTGATCTGTTTCCAAACACCCCACCCCACGCCTCTTCCTCTTCGTGCAATACGGATTTCGCCCCAGCACGAGTCGAAAGCACACCTAGCGTGTCCTGTTCCTCGAAACGCCAGACGGTATCATCTTTGGCTACGTGGCGGTTCTTGATACCCATAGGTGTGAATTTAACTATATGTATGCATGTGTAAATGGATGGACATAACTATGCATAAATAACACACACATATACACACAACTCGTGGCGCAGTTGGTAAAGTTCCCGGTTGCCACTACGCCCAGGGCTGAAATAATTTCAGTATCGCTGGGCTGCGGGTTGTTACTCCATAAATAACACACACACATACACACAACTCGTGGCGCAGTTGGTAAAGTTCCCGGTTGCCACTACGCCCAGGGTTGAAATAATTTCAGTATCGCTGGGCTGTGGGTTGTTACTCCAACTCTCGTGGGCGGGGAGTTGGGGGGGGGGGTGCATGTAAGGTCACATCATTACCCGTGGATCGATCATATACGGGCTCTGAGCTATCTTCCGGAAGGTAAATAGTTATTGATCAAGAGTCCTACCCGTGATCTAGACTACGGTGAATCACACACGCACGCACACGCACGCACGCACACGCACACACACACACACACACATATATATATATGTGTGTGTGTGTGTGTGTGTGTGTGTGTGTGTGTGTGTGTGTGTGTGTGTGTGTGTGTGTGTGTGTGTGTGTGTGTGTGTGTGTGTGTGCGCGTATGTGCGCGCGCGTCTGTGTGTGTGTGTGTGTGTGTGTGTGTGTGTGTGTGTGTGTGTGTGTGTGTGTGTGTGTGTGTGTGTGTGTGTGTGTGTGTGTGTGTGTGTGTGTGATTCACCATGATCTTGGATCATGTGTTGGACTCGTGCAAGTGTGTGTGTGTGTGTGTGTGTATGTGTGTGTGTGTATGTGTGTGTGTGTGTGTGTGTGTGTGTGTGTGTGTGTGTGTGTGTGTGTGTGTGTGTGTGTGTGTGTGTGTGTGTGTGTGTGTGTGTGTGTGTGTGTGTGTGTGTGTGTGTGTGTGTGAGAGAGAGATGGAGAGAGAGAGAGAGAGAGAGAGAGAGAGAGAGAGAGAGTTTGTGAGTGTGTGTGTGTGTGTGTGTGTGTGTGTGTGTGTGTGTGTGTGTGTGTGTGTGTGTGTGTGTGTGTGTGTGTGTGTGTGTGTGTGTGTGTGTGTGTGTGTGTGTGTGTGTGTGTTTGCTTGTGTGTGTGTGTGTGTGTGTGTGTGTGTGTGTGTGTGTGTGTGTGTGTGTGTGTGTGTGTGTGTGTGTGTGTGTGTGTGTGTGTGTGTGTGCGTATGTGCGCGCGCGCGCGTGTGTCTGTGTGTGCGTGTGCGTGTGTGTGTGTGTGTGTGTGTGTGTGTGTGTGTGTGTGTGTGTGTGTGTGTGTGTGTGATTCACTTTGGTCTTTGGATCACATGTTGAACTCGTGATCGGCAGCTATTTCCTTCCCGGAAGAGAGCTCAGAGCTCGTATGACCGATCTATGGGTAATGCTTTGACCTTACACGAACACACACCCCCAACTCCCCGCCCACGAGAGTTGGAGTAATAACTCGAAGCGCAGCGATACTGAAATTATTTTCAGCCCTGGGCAGGATTCGAACCTGAACCACCGTAATGACAGTCTGGGACTCTACCAACCGCGCCACCGAGTCGTGTGTGTGTGTGTGTGTGTGTGTGTGTGTGTGTGTGTGTGTGTGTGTGTGTGTGTGTGTGTGTGTGTGTGTGTGTGTGTGTGTGTGTGTGTGTGTGTGTGTGTGTGTGTGTGTGTTGTTTTTCCGACTTTATCTGCATATCTTTCTTTTTCCGTTTGTCTACATATTAAATTTTCAATCCATATGTCTATTTGATATCATGTCTCTGTTTCTCTATGTCTTTTTGTCTGTATGTCTATTTTTTCTTCTTCTTCTTCTTCTGTCTGTCAATCTGTTTTGCCTGTCTGTCTATGTGTCATGGGCATCCTACACAGCTTCTGCCTCCGGTCTCCGGATCGTGCCTCACCCTCACCCTCACCTCGCCCTTGACCTGGCCTTGCCCTCGACCCCGCCCACAGGCAGGCCCTCGTCATCCCCTCCATCTCGATCTCACTCGAAAGAATGGAACGGGCCAACTTGAGGCAGTATGGCCATGCATGAAAGATATCCTCGGAGGATGCACAAATCGGTGGTGTTGGGAATGAGAGCAAGGGCTAGACAAAGGGAATGTGGGTGGAAGAGATGAGGAGGGAGAGGTGAAGCCAGAAGACCTCATGATCAGAATGTCGAACAAGAGAAAAAGTGCAATAGACAGAGACTCATAAGAGAACGACCAGATCCGTGAGAGGGGTGTAGTTTAAGCGGGAAGGAGTGTAAGGAAGGGACGCATGTGAGACGGGTCTCCGTGAATACGTGGAAATGTTCTTCTCCCATGTCAAGCAACTTTATTTTGCAGGCAACCGCTGAGTGGATGAGAAAAAATGGACCAATTGATTTGCTCACATTATTCAATAAACAACGATGACAAGAGGAAACTCATGGTGGAAATACCATCAATAAGAAAATGACGAGAACAAAAACAGAGACAGCAGTGTCACTGTGTGTGTGCGCGCGCGTGTGCGTGCGTGTTTGCGTGGGATTGCCTGCAGCGACCACATTCTCAAGGGCAGGCGACAAAGTCTTTGCCAACATGAGACAAATCAAACCTGTCGTCGCCAGCAAAAACGTTATTGACAATACAAGTTCTTAAAGTAATACCAAGACTAGCAATACATACATGATACCAACTACTAACTACAATAACACGTAGTGACACAAACAAGGACATCAACAGTCAAGACACCAGCAGCAGTAACCCATAAAGCTAATTAGTGTAATTTTCCCCCACTTTTACTGGACTCTAAGAAGCAACTGTGACACACTCAGAATATTCACACGCGCGCGCACACACACACACGCACAAATACACACGTACGCACATATACTGTATACGCCACACACACACGTATGCTCGCACGCACACACATACCCACACATGAACACATATGCACACACATAAACACACATGCACGCATATATATACACCACACATACACACATGTGCTCGCACGTACACACATACACCACACATAAACACATATGCACACGCATAAACACACATGCACGCACATTTTTACACCACACACACACACACACACACACACACACACACACGTATGTTCGCACGCACACACATACACCACACATAAACACACACACACACACACACACACACACACACACACACACACACACACACACACACACACACACACACACACACACACACACACACACACACACACACACACACACACACACACACACACCTCGTGACGCAGTGGTTAGAGTTCCCGGCTGCCACTACGGAGGTACGGGTTCGAATCCCCCCCAGGGCTGAAATAATTTCAGTATCGTTGTGCTGCGGGTCGTTACTCCAACTCTTGTGGGCTGAGAATTGTAAATGTGTGTGCGTGTAAGGTCACAGCTTTACCCATAGATCGGTCATATATGAACTCTGAGCTGTCATCCGGGAGAGTGATAGCTGTCGATCACGAGTCCAACACGTGATTCAAGACCTTAGTGAATCATACACACACACACACACACACACACACACACTCAATGGTGCAGTGGTAGCCTTCGCGGCCGCCACTACGGCGGTCCTGGTCGAATCCCGCCCATGGCTGAAAATAATTTCAGTATCGCTGCGCTGCGAGTCGTTACTCCAACTCTCGTGGACGGGAAGTTCTGTGTGTGTGCGTGTGTGTGTGTGTGTGTGTGTGTGTGTGTGTGTGTGTGTGTGTGTGTGTGTGTGTGTGTGTGTGTGTGTGTGTGTGTGTGTGTGTGTGTGTGTGTGTGTGTGTGTGCGCGCGCGTGTAAAGTCACAGCATTACCCATAGATCGGTTATATATGAGCTCTGAGCTCTCTTCCAGGAGGGAAATAGCTGTCGATCACAAATCCAACATGTGATCCAAGACCATGGTGAATCACACACATATGCTCGCACGCACACACATACACCATACATAAACACATACACACACACTTAAACACACACACACACACACGCACACACATATACAAACGCGCGCGCGCACACACGCACACATATAAACACACATACACGCGCGCGCACTCACACAAACACACTCACATATATAAACAAACATATACGCGCACGCATGCGCACACACAAACACATATATAAGCACACACATGCGCACACGCGCGCACGCACACACACATACACATACGAGCGCACGCACATACACACATACACACATGCACGCGCGCGAATGCACACACACACACACACACACACACACACACACACACACACACACACACACACACACACACACACACGACTCGCCTGGCGCAGTGGTAGCGCCCGCGGCCGCCACTATGGCGGTCCGGGCTCGAATCTCGCTCAGGACTGAAATAGTTTCAGTATCGCTGCGCTACGAGTCGTTACTCCAACCCTCGTGGGCGGGAAGTTGTGTGTGTGTGCGTGTAAGGTCACAGCTTTACCCATTGATTGGTTATATACAAGCTCTGAGCTCTTCCGGGAGGAAAATAGCTGTCGATAACGAATCCAACATGTGATCCAAGACCATGGGGAATCACACACATAAGCGCGCACACATACACAGAAAACTATACACACACACACACGCACGCACGCACGCACACGCATGCACAGACATACATGCACACAGAAAAACACACACACACACATGAACACGAAAACACACATATGCACACAAACACACACACACACACACACGCACGCATTCACACATGCACATATGTTGGGTTTCAAAGACAATCAGAAGTCCACAACAAATATAGGGTTTGTTTAAGATAAAGTATATGTATCACAGTAGGTTTGCATAGATAACATGAGGTGTTCGTATATACACAACAGCACACGGTTATGATAACTTATTCTTCACCTAGACGTCCGGTCCACTTGGAGTCGACACAAATTCTCAAGTTAAACCTAAAGACAAAAATCTATCCTAATCGTAATAATGATTAATAATAACACATAATGATTTGTAAAGGAGGATCACACTTGGAACAAACTGGACAATGAAATAGTATGCGCAAAAACCATTCATGAGTTTAAAAGCAAACTAGACACTGCGAGATACAAAGGCGGGACATCACGAGCATAGCTCCCCTTCCCGCAAAATACAACTTGCTAAATACATACATAAACACACACACACACACACACACACACACACACACACACACATGCACGCACACACGCACGCACACACTTTTTTTTTTTTTTTTTTGCTCATAACAGGTCATCTTTCCACCCAAACACAATAACAATTCTATTATTATTCATTACGTCTTTTATCAGTATTTCTCTACTCTCAAGTGTATTTGTGTGTGTGTGTGTGTATGTGTGTGTGTGTGTGTGTGTGTGTGTGTGTGTGTGTGTGTGTGTGTGTGTGTGTGTGTGTGTGTGTGTGTGTGTGTGTGTGTGTGTGTGTGTGTGTGTGTGTGTGTGTGTGTGTGTGTGTGTGTGTGTGTGTGTGTGTGTGTGTGCGTGTGTGTGCGTGTACGTGTGCGTGTGTGTGTGTGTGTGTGTGTGTGTGTGTGTGTGTGTGTGTGTGTGTGTGTGTGTGTGTGTGTGTGTGTGTGTGTGTGTGTGTGTGTGTGTGTGTGTGTGTGTGTGTGTGTGTGTGTGTGTGTGTGTGTGTGTGTGTGTGTGTTTCTGTGTGTGTGTGTGTGTTTCTGTGTGTGTGCGCGCGCGCGTGTGTGTGTGTGTGTGTTTCTGTGTGTGTGTGTGTGTGTGTGTGTGTGTGTGTGTGTGTGTGTGTGTGTGTGTGTGTGTGTGTGTGTGTGTGTGTGTGTGTGTCTGTCTGTCTGTCTGTCTGTGTCTGTTGGTGTGTGTGTGTGTGTGTGTGTGTGTGTGTGTGTGTGTGTGTGTGTGTGTGTGTGTGTGTGTGTGTGTGTGTGTGTGTGTGTGTGTGTGTGTGTGTGTGTGTGTGTGTGTGTGTGTGTGTGCGTATTCGCCTAGTTTTTACCTAGTTGTATTATACGGGAAGGGAGCTATGCTCGTAGTGACCCGTCTTTGTATCTTTCAGCATCTGGTTTGTCCTTAAATTCTTGTATAGTTTTTGCACACGCTGTTGCCTCATCAAATTTGTTCTAGATATCTGCCACTCTGTGTGGGAAACTATTCTTTTTCAGATTTCTTCTACAATTATCCTTTTTGAGTTTCTTTTCATGTCCTCTTGTTTTTCTTTTTTCCCACTTTAATAAATCTTCTCTGTCAAGGATTTCCACGCCTTTCATGATTCTGTAAATGGCCAGTAGATCTCCTCTTTCTCTTCTTTGTTCCAGAGTCGATAGTTCCAGTTTGGAAAATTTTTGCTCGTATGTCAATTTAGAGAGTGTTGGTGCCATTTTTGTTGTTGTTCTTTGGATTCTTTCTAATTTCTTTATATTCTTTTTTGTACTGGGTGTCCATAGTGTCGCAGCGCACTCCAATCTTGGTCTTATCAGTGTGATTAATATTTTCTTTACCATTACCTCATCCAGGTAGTTAAAGGCCACCTTTATTGATCTTAGTAAATTGTAGGTTTCCTTGCTATTTTGTTAATATGCTTGTCTGGTGATATGTCTTTGTTAATAATTACTCCTAGGTCCTTTTCCGAGCTAACTTTTTTAACTTCCTTTGTACCAATTTTATATTGCCCTTATATTCTTTTTTACTTTTTCCAAACTTCATTATACTACATTTCTTGATATTGAAGTCCACTTCCCACTTTTGGCTCTATTAAGATTTGTCCAGGTCTCTCTGTAGCGATTCACAGTTTTTTTTTCTGTACTTACTTTCTTTAGTAGTTTTGCGTCATCAGCAGAGAAGTTTATATAATATTATACACCTTCATCCATGGCATCTATATATATGGCAAGCATTATCGGAGCTAATACAGAGCCTTGTGGGACTCCACTTATCATTTCTTCCCAGGTTGAGTTTTTGCCTCTAAGTACCACCCTCATTTTTTCTCCCATTCTAGAAATCTTCTATCCATTTTAATAACTTTCCTTGTACACCTCCTATAGTTCGAGCTTTCTTAGTAGCTTTTTGTGTGATACTTTATCAATTGCCTTTTGTAAATCTAGGAAAGCACAATCAGCCCATCCATCCCTTTCTTGCAGTATTTCTATTAGTCTCGAGTAAAAGCAAATCAAATTTGTGGCACATGATCTTCCTTGTTTAAAACAAAATTGTTTTGGATTAAGTATATTATTTTCTCCCAGATGTTTAATCCATCTACTTTTGATTATTTTTCATATATCTTAGTTTGTGCTTGTAAGGGAGACCGTTCTATAATTTGTTGGGTCTTTCTTATCTCCCCCTTTATGTATGAGTACAATATTTGCATTTTCCCAATCTTGTGGTACCTTTCCTTCTTTCAGTGAGTAATTATTTATTTTATATATTTTGTCCGTCAGTTCATCTATACATTCTTTTAGGATCCAATTTACAATTCCGTCCCGACCGTGTGATTTTCTGCCATCAAGGTTTATTTGGTCCCTTGTTTCTTTCTGTGTCACAATTATTTCTTTCTAGGGAGGGGGGTCTTTCTCTTTTTCCTTCCTCCTAATTTTGTGTATTTTCAATTGTGAATACAGATTTAAAATATTTGGTCATAATTTCAACCATTTCTACATCTATATAATCCTCATTCCCTTGACGCAGTTTTACTATTTCTTGTTTATATTTAAATTTACCATAAACATAGAATAGTTTAGGTTAGTCCTTACATTTGTCTATTACATCTTTCTCATAGTTTCTTTTTCCTTCCCTGCGTATTTTTACATTATTCATTTCTTAGTTTGATATATGATTGCTATTTACCCATTTTTTCTCTCTCTTTTCCATCTTTTCCAAGCTGTCTCTTCTATCTTTAGTCTCACTACATTTTTTCCTGTACCAGCAATTAATGTACACTTTTTCATGCTTCTGCTACGTATCTATCTGTTCCTTCTTTATCAATTCATTTTAATATATTCCATTTCTCTTCCATCTTTGTTTCTTCATTTAAGAAGTTTTTCCAGTTTACTTCTCGAAAGAATTTTCTGAGTTTCTCAAAATCTGTATTGTTGTACATCAGTCTTCCTTTTCTGTGTTTCTCATTTCTTCCCAAATAAATTTCTTCTTTTAGTTCGAACTCTATTAGTATGTGGTCACTCTTCCCACTTAGTGTTTTGTATTCCATTTTATCCACAATTTCAGGGTCTGATGTAAATATTAAGTCTAGTCTCGATGGTTCTTCATTGTTTCTATATCTGGCGATTTCCTTTGCCCATTGAGTCATTGTGTATTCAATGGTCATATCCAGTAGTATATTATCCCAAAAGTCTTCTCCACCTTTCATTGTAATCTCTTCCCAACATTTTTCTTTAGATTTAAAGCCACCCATAATTGCTATGTTTCCTCCTTTCAGTAATTCATTTAATGCGTGCTTTGTCTTCCAACATTTAAGAATGATCACTCTCTGTCCAAGAATATGTTTTTAAGGGCACATATATTACTACAAATTTTCTATTTTTCATGTCACTATTTTCAATTTTTATAATAAACAATTCCACATTATTTTTTCCTTCTGTTATCTTTGTCACATTTAAGCCTTTCTTAGTCAAAAACATAATTCCTCCACCCTGTTTCTCCTTTCTATCTTTTCATCCAATGGTTGTATAAACCTTGTCCTACAGACTTAGGTGGTAGTGAACCTATTAATTTCGTCTCCACAATTCCGATTATATCCAGTTTCTCTTCTGCCAGATAGTTTAATTCGTTTAGTCCTGAAACCATGCCATCTATGTTGGTATACGTTCTTTTTTATTTTTTTCCTTTCTCCTTTTTTGTTTATTGTGTGTGTGTGTGTGTGTGTGTGTGTGTGTGTGTGTGTGTGTGTGTGTGTGTGTGTGTGTGTGTGTGTGTGTGTGTGTGTGTGTGTGTGTGTGTGTGTGTGTGTGTGTGTGTGTGTGTGTGTGCGTGTGTGTGTGTGCGTGTGCGCGTGTGTGTGAGTGTGTGTGTGTGTGTGTGTGTGTGTGTGTCTGTGTGTGTGTGTGTGTGTGTGTGTGTGTGTCTGTGTGTGTGTGTGTGTGTGTGTGTGTGTGTGTGTGTGTGTGTTTGTGTGTGTGTGTGTGTGTGTGTGTGTGTGTGTGTGTGTGTGTGTGTGTGTGTGTGTGTGTGTGTGTGTGTGTGTGTGTGTGTGTGTGTGTGTGTGTGTGTGTGTGTATTTACCTAGTTGTATTTTACGGGAAGGGGAGCTATGCTCGTGGGGTCCCGTCTTCATATCTCATTTTATCTAAACTATTTTTTAATTCATGTATTGTTTTTGCACACACCACTTTCTCATCTAACTTGTTCCAGCTGTCTATTACTCTGTGAGGAAAGCTGTTCTTTTTCAGATCTCTTCTATAGCTGTCTCTCTTGATTTTCTTTCCGTGTCCTCTTATATTTCTACTATCCCATTTTATCAGATTCTCTCTATCAATAATTTCTATGCCTTTCATGATTCTGTAAATAGCTATCAAATCTCCTCTCTCTCTTCTTTGCTCTAGTGTCTGTAGTTCAAGTTTTGCTAGTCTCTCTTCATATGATAGTTTTGAGAGTGTTGGTGCCAATTTTGTAATTGCTCTTTGTATTCTTTCAAGTTTTGTCATACATTTTTTTGTACTTGGTGACCACATCGTTGCTGCATATTCCAATCTTGGTCTTATCAGAGTGATTAGAATTTTCTTCAACATTTCTTCATCCAGGTATGTAAATGCCACTTTGATTGTTCTGATTAAATTATAAGTTTCTCCAAAAATCTTATTTATATGTTTCTCAGGTGACATATTATTCATAACAATGACTCCCAGGTCCTTCTCATTTTCTACTTTTTTATTCCTTCTTCTCCCAATTTATATGATCCTATTAT
This sequence comes from Oratosquilla oratoria, assembly GCF_046742065.1. NCBI lineage: Eukaryota > Metazoa > Arthropoda > Malacostraca > Stomatopoda > Squillidae > Oratosquilla > Oratosquilla oratoria. The sequence goes on along the minus strand of NC_134787.1, from coordinate 70,478,087 downwards.
TCTGTTTTTGCTTTTTCCAAATTCCATTATACTACACTTTTTAGTGTTGAGCTCCATCTCCCACTTCCTACTCCATTCCCATACTTTATTTAGATCACTCTGTAGTGACTCACATTCTTTTACCGTGTTCACTTTTTTAATAGTTTTGCATCATCTGCAAAGAAGCTCATATAACTTTTAATTTCTTTATCCATATCATTAATATATAAAGCAAACATTATTTGGGGCCAGAACTGTTCCTTTTTGAACACCGCTTATTACTTCATCCCATTTTGAGTGTCTCTTATCGCTACTCTCACATCCATTTAAGCAGTTTGCCCTGTATTCCTCCTTCAGTTTCTAATTTCTTAAGCAACTTCTTATGTGGTACTTTGTCAAAAGCTTTTTTTAGGTCTAGAAATGCACAATCAGCCCATCCATCTCTTTCTTGTATTATATCTATTAGCCTTGAATAGAAACATATTAAATTGGTGACACATGATCGTCCTTGTCTGAATCCAAATTGCCTTGGATTTAGCACGTTGTTGTTGTTGTTTTCTAAATATTTTACCCTTTGTGTGTATGTGTGTGTGTGTGTGTGTGTGTGTGTGTGTGTGTGTGTGTG
>NC_134787.1:70457483-70474983 GCF_046742065.1 Oratosquilla oratoria | reverse complement strand
TAGGGAAACACTTATATATAAATGAGCAATCTGCGTGTAAAATGATTAGAGGTAACGTTATTGTAGAGTGCATGTTTAACTTCTATATTTAAGTGGCAAAGTAAAAGCTGAGTTTGTTGTTGTCTTTAATGTGCCTGGCAGCTCTCTCTGTGGCATACAAATACAAGGTAATATCCGTCCAATCCTCGGGGGTTTGCCAGAATCATTAGAATGTACATAGTTACAGGGTTGCCAAAACATGGTATAAATAGACTGTTGCCATATTCGCATATAAAATATTTGAAAGGTCGGTCGCATCAAATTGAGGGACGTGACGAGAGGCGCCAGATTAGTCGTTGATTCTATTGTAGCGAAGGCTGTGAGGTGTAGAAGTTCCAAGCAGGTGTCTCGTCGACACCCTATCGGCTTCTTTGTTCAAGTAAAGGGCTTCAGGTGGCTTGACCCGAGATGCGCTGAGCTTATTGTTTGCTAGGGACGTCGACTGCAAAAGCTGGTGACTTGGGTGACTCGGACAGTCCTTGGAGAGTTGATTGAAGACATCCGAGTTCACTCTGGTAGCATATGAGTGCGTGCGCGCGTGTGCACGCTAGGTATCGAAGGGAGATGACAGACACGTTAAATATCGAAGAAGATGATAACAGCGAAAGTAGATTATAACATGGCTCGGTCCGCTATCCTCACTGTCCCAAATGAAATTGGTGCTGTGAAAGAAAAAACAAAACAAAATAAAACAAGGCCTTTTGCAGAATCTTGCATAAAGATACATACAGAAAATTGTGTAATAAGGGTGGTATCGAGAAACATTCATGAATAAAAGGAAATAGACTTAACTGTATAAACATGTGGAAGTAGATATTGTCTCCATTCACCTAGGCAAGAATATACATTTATGAAGTTGTTGCTCGATTTCGAAGATTATAGCAGGGAAGGGGAACTGGAGGTTTGGGTTGAGAGGATTGATAATGGTCCTTTATTGCAGGGACAGTGTGAGTCTGTGAAGAAACGGTCTTTATGTCGAGGCCGCGGGGAACTCTTTTGATATGATCTTTGTGCAAGACGATCTCCGTAAGATCGTGCAAACTGAGTACTTTGACTGTTAATTGACTCATGTCCAAAGATACGATAGGATCCAGAGAGTTTGGGGGAGAGCGTCGAGATGGGGGTGTGGTTGAGGATGTAAATAATGTAAACATCAATGGTATTTACTGGGCGTTTTGTCTTGAGTTTTGCTGATTTAGACATGCGGGAGGGTTCAGTGCGTCTGTTACGCTTTGAACGCATGTCCACAGTTGTCAGTGAAGTGTTAGAGTTAGAGTCATGGGAATGTGTCTGTGTGGCGGTGCCATTTGAGTTAACAGCTGGTGCATCCTCGTGTGATGAGGCAGAGTGAATTTGAGGGGTGGGGCTAGAATTAATTAACGTTAAATCAAGTTCTGCCTGCTCGGCCACGTTGATGTGGTTGACTTTGTGGGAAGTTGCTGATGGCAATGCAGGGAGGAAATGATTAGCATAAATGATGCCATGTTGAGCAGGGTAAATGATGATATTATGTTGCTTCATCAATGTTAAGCCTATGAGGATATCAGCAGGAAAGTAAACGTCAGCTACGTAGGTGGTAACTGGAATGGCTGGGCACTCATCTTTGAAGCTAATGTCTAGGGAGAATTTACCAATGATTGGGAATGGTACACCATCTACATTGCAAAGGTTGACGTCGGGGGGTTCCAAAATGGTGACACGTTTTGTTTCAGTGCGGAATTTGTGGAAACTGTGTACTGACATGATGTTAACTGGGGAACCCGTGTCGAGAAATATTTTTACTTTGGTGTTACTATAATTAGCATCGAAGGTTAAGGAATCGGAAGACATGTCTGGAATATCCAGGGTATGTACCGGTAGAGCTGAAGATTGAATATCTTGATATGGAGTAACTGCCCTGGGTGTGCACTTAATCTTTGTATTATGTAGTCACAAATGATATATGTTACGTGAATACCTTGCAAGAGATGTGTTACGTGAATGTCTAGCAGGAGACCTGTTACGTGACTGTCTATCAGGAGATGTGTTACGTGAATGTCTAGCAGGAGACGTGTTACGTGAATGTCTAGCAGGAGAGCAATCTGGGGATTCTGGTCTGTGTTGCCTCCGTGCTAGTAGCACACGGCAACGATTATTCGTGTCAAAACATGTACCATGATACTCGCAGTATCGATTCGGTTGTGACGGGTATCTGTGATAACACGTGTTAACAAGATATCCTGGTTTGTGACAGTATATACAAAACATTCGTGTATATGAAGGACAACGTTGTCATGAGCGATCTCACGTGCGTGATGTATGTCTTGATCTCGTGTTATGTGAGAGGGCCCATGTGACCTGTGCTATCGTGTGTGTGGGTGCTATGGGTAATGACTGGTTTTGTATCTAAGTAATAATTTGGTCCCTGTCAGAGAATTTCCTGGAGAATTTGCCTTATGTGATAACTGGTGTGAATGTAATGGTCCTAGCTTTCTGGAGTGTGTTTGGGTGTAGTTGGGAGAGTAAGCGAAAGTATGCCATGAGGGAGACTACGTGTTCCAATGAAATTTTGTTGTCTGAGACCCAGTCTGAGTTTTTGAGGCTTTCTCTGAGTTCGCTCTTAAATGCTGAAGCTATTTTGACCGTTTTTTTTCTTTAGTGGTGTGTGGGCCATGATTGTAAGTTTTTACCAAAGAGTATAGGGGGAAAGTGCTCCAAGTGGCTCAAAAGCAGCAAATGATTTTTAAATTGTTCTACGATCTGATCATAGGATATTGTTTACTCAAATAAATCACCCTGAATGACGTCACCAGCTAATGTGTCATTCTTGTCTATTTTGGATGTTCAGATGGATATCTATGTTTTGTTATTTGTGGCATTCCTACTTAGTACTTCTGAGTGAACCTCAGTGAGAAAATTGTGTACAGAAATGTTCCTGCCGTTGAAGAGTGGTAATGTTGTCTCATCTTTGATGAGTGTGATAAGATTTTGTATTGTCATGGTGTTTTGAGTAGGAGGTGAATTTTCTGAAGAGTTGGTAGTGGAAGGAGGGGACATGGTTGGTGGAAACGTAGCTTGGCTTCGTATATAGGGTCGGTATGTCGAGTCAGAGAGGGCTTTGGACATCTTCATGTACGGAATAAAAAAGTGTGGAGACCGTGTTCCTCTAAGATGGCACTGAGAACAAAAAAATATCTACTTACCCAAGATGTTGTCGGAGTGTTAGTGAATAGTGAAAAAGATATCGGCGTAATTATCAGTAACGACCTCAAATCATCCAAGCAGTGTATTTCAGCCTCTGAGAAAGCAAATAAGATTCTAGGACTGATTGCGCGATCTTTTGACTTCAAAAATCTATCACTCATTAACAAGCTATATAAATCGTTAGTTCGTTCACATTTGGAATATGCTGTTTCAGTATGGTCACCGAATCTCATTAAAGACAATGACTGACTGAAAAAGGTACAACGGCGAGCCACAAAACTAATTCCAAATATCAAAAATAAATCATACGAAAATTGACTAAAACATATTAATCTGTTTTCCCTAAGAATGCGTAGACTCAGAGGTGACTTGATACAGGTCTTTAAGATTTTAAAGGGAATTGACAACATTAAAAGTGACAAAATTTTCACATTGAATGAGAATCAGACAAGAAACAATGGTCTCAAACTGTCCGGAAATAGATTCAATTTGGAAGTAGGTGGAAACAACTTCGTCAACCGTGTAGTTAATGAATGGAATAAACTTCCTGCACAGATAGTGCAATGAAGTTCAGTTCGAAGCTAAGAATCATTTAGATAAACACCTAAGCAAGATGCTGTAATGATTATAATTCATTTTATATTCTTTGTTTTTGTTTTGTTATCATTTGTCTGTTTGATTCTTATCTATTACTAGTTCTATTGTAAGGACAGGAATTTTGAAGGGATATTATTTTTGGAATTTCGTTTTATTTATCTATTTATTTATTTGAGTGTTGACTTGAGAGACTGGGTAGTATGGACGTCGTGACGGTTTTACTCAACCAAGAAGCAAAGTAGAAAATAGAGCCTTAATAGACCATGAATTTATTCTATTCTATGTCTGCCCATCAAGATGTGTTGGCAAAGAGCCTTACTATAATCATTGAAGAAAAACATACAATAGGAGATAGCTACAAATATATTTCAGCTGATTTTGGTTCAACTAATCTTCGCGGCGACATTAGAATGTTCTCGAACATAGCGGGCGCACCGTAGCTCCGCCCACCCGTGACGTCACTGACACGTTCGGACAGAGACGTAAACTAGAGCCATTAATTTTAAGAGTAATAGAAAAAATTCCCAACTTTCAGTTCAGGATTCCACTAGAGAAATAGTTTAGGGAGAGATTGTAGCAGCTAGGGGCTGTGTTGAGAAGCAAAATAAAGTTTTACGAAATAATACAACAGGGAGGTTAGTAGTTTACCCATAGATACGAACACATAGCCGTCTCGTTTTTTTTTGTGCGCAGCTAAAATTTTAATCTGATGCCAAAAACTATCCCGATAACAGGTATGGGTACGTTCTGTAAGATTAATGAAAATAAATGTCAATATGTGAGTTAAATGATATAGTGCAGATATAGTAGGTAGATAGTTATTATTAGTATTAAGTTTTGAATCTGATGCCAAAAACTATCCCGATAACAGGAAAAAAAAGGGTTTAAGGGAGTGTACTCCACAAACACTGCGTGGAAGGAGTTAGACGGTGTCACGCATATATACATTAGCTATGAGAGTGTAATCCTTAGAGTACAATTCTGTCTGTGATCGTTCTCTAATAAGAATACGGGGTTGAAGGTAGACACAATATTGTAAGTAGACTTATACAGTGACCGGAAGGTTGGAGCGTAAATAACTACGTTTTTCCACGTGCCTGTGACCTTACTTATGATGCCCATAAGCAAAAAAAAAACTGTGTTATTAAATGTCTCGCATACCCATATATTTTTCATACTGTAAGGATCAATAGATTGTCTAGTTGGAGAAAACCACAATATACTTTTGTATTTTCTTACTATATTTTTGCTTCAGTGTAATAATTAACACATAGAAAACCTTCACTTATATTCTTTTACTACCCCACTTGGGCATAGGCCTTTTCGCTACCCAGAACCAACCCCGAACGACCTGAGGAAAGGGGACGGAGTCAGACGTGAATAACAAGGAGCAGTTTCCATTTATGGTCAGATATATCCATATAGACGATTGGGTGGTGGCAGCGTATACCTTGATTTCTTATTTCCCAAATCGTTCTTATGTGGGTATCTCTGATCACTCCCATTGGAGGTGCTCTTGGTTAAACACTAATCAATCGACGGCACGACAATATGTCAATTTATTATTATTTATTATTTACCTGTTTGTTTATTATTGAACTATACCTATGCATTTATTTATTTATTTATTTTATTTGCTATTTACATTATCATAGATTCTATTTATTAATTTATTATCATTATGATTTTTTTCGCATCCGACCTAGATATGGACCAAAAGGTCTCCTGTCGGCATGCTCCGCCTTTGTAATCCTTTGTAATCCTTTGATGACGGTGCTGCAGTGGGGCGAAACGATGGAAGGATGCACTGCTGGAAACAGGGGGGATGATTAGTGTATTGTTTTGGTTAGTTAGAAAATATGTAACCTAAATGTGTAGATATAAACAGAGAAAATAAAATAAACGAAGGTGTAGATCTTGCGCAGCTAGATGCTCGATGTTGGAGAAGGGGGGGATCGTCCAACTCGTGCGATGGTGGAGAAGGGTGGTCGTCCAACTCGTGCGATGGTGGAGGAGGGTTGTCGTCTAACTCGTGCGATGGTGGAGAAGAGTTGTCGTCCAACTCGTGCGATTGTGGAGAGGGATTGGTCCAACGTCTCCGTTTTGACGTGGTGAAGGCGGCGGGTGTCGTGGATTCTGGAGAATGCCTCGGATGGGGCTTTCCTCATAGATGCTGGAGAATCCCTCGGAGGGGAGCTTTCTCGTCGTAGATGCTGGAGGATGCACAGCGTAAAAGTAGGTCTCTTCGCTTCGTAGTAGGATGGTGGACGATACAGCTAAGAGGGATTGCCTCGTATACAATTGCTTCAGCGAAGATCGAAGCCGCTATCGTTGAGTTGTTGGCTTCGGAGTGGTCGTTGAGAGTGGATGATGCAGCGAAGAGCGTCGGTGCTTTGGCTTGTAAGTGGAATGCTGGAAGGTGCTTTGAAGGAATTAGTGTTGAACTGTTGCTTCCATGTCCACCGCTGGAGAATGTAAAGTGTAGATTCGTCTCTCACCGCTGGCCACCAGAATGTAGAGTGCATGTTTAACTTCTACGTTAAAGTGGCAAAATAAAGGCTGGGTTTATTTTTGTCTTTAATGTGCCTAACAACTCTCTCTGGCCTACAAATACAAGGCAACCTCCATCCAAACCTCGGGGGGTTGCCAGAATCATTAGAATGTACATATTTACTGGGTTGCCAAAACATAGTATAAGCACCACAAATAACACCACAGTCGGACGAAAGAAAGAGTTGAGTAAGCGAAAGTAGATATTTTGTTTGCTAACTGCAATTCTCTTCAGTAGTACAAAGTGGAAGGAGATGGTATAAGTAGGCTGTTGCCATAGTCGCATATAAAATATTTAAAAGGTTGGTCGCGTTGAATTGAGCGACGCGACGAGAGGCGCCAGATTAGTCGTTGATTCTATTGTAGCAAAGGCTGTGAGGTGTAGAAGTTCCAAGCAGGTGTCTCGTCGACACCCTATCGGCTTCTTTGTTCAAGTAAAGAGCTTCGGGTGGCTTGACCCGAGATGCGCTGAGCTTATTGTTTACTAGGGACGTCGATTGCAAAAGTTGGTGACTTAGGTGACTCGGACAGTCCTTGGAGAGTTGATTGAAGACGTCCAAGTTCACTCTGGTAGCATATGCGTGTGTGCGCGCATGTGCACGCTAGACATCGAAGGGAGATGATAGACACGCTGAATATCGAAGAAGATGATAACAGCGAAAGGAGATGATGACATTATACAAAATACATGAATGCTTATGGAATACAGATATGGCAACAGCGCAAGGCGGAGTGCATGTATGGCAACTGCGTAGGTCTATCGACGCGCGTAAATTGTCACGTAGAACAATTAAGTAATGACTACGCAGACTATATACATAAAACAATTACTTTATAGAGATTAAGTACTACATATACTATAGAGGGAATAATTACTACTTATACTATAAAGAGAAGATTGACTATACTATAAAGAGAAGAACTACTACATATACCAGTGTTGCCACTGTGATCTATGCCAGTTCCCACAGATGAGTGAGATTTTTTCCAAAGGAATTATTATATACGCAAATAAGTTCATTGTAACACAAGGAATTATTATATACACAAAAAAGTTCATTGCAACATATAATTTGCTCACAAAACATCCCATGTGAGCAAATTTATCCCACAAATTTGAGGAAATTTCCCACAAAATGGTATCCCTGACATATACTCTCCCCCTCCCAAGAGTGGAGTGTATGGAAAAGGAGAAGTATATATAGTAACTATTCTCTCTATAGTAGTTATTCTTCTCTTTATAGTATACGAGTAAGTAGTAATTATTCCCTATATATGTAGTACTTAATCCCTATATGATCATTGTTTTATGTATGTAGTCTGCGTAGTCATTACGTAATTGTTCTACGTGGTAGTTTACGTGCGTCGTTAGACCTACGTAGTTCCCATATACGCACTCCGCTTTCCGCTGTGCCATATCTGTATTCCATAAGCATTCAAGTATTTTGTATAACGTTACCTCTAATAATTTTGCATGCATGTTCCTCATTTATATATGTTTTCCTTATGTTATATTTCTTTTGTTTTATATATATATATATATATATAAGTATATATATATACTTATATATACATATATATATACATATATACATATATATATATATTCGTAAAGGTAGGTAGCAGATCTTCCTTAATACATATAGAATTAAATTTGACCGCTGCTTGTACAAGAATAAGTTTCTTGTTAAAGGATTCAACCTTCCTAATAGTGGATCTTTGTTCTTCATTAAGTCGGACCGGACGGTAAGTAATATCGACAGGTAGATGGTGTGGCGATGGGGTCCCCTCTCGGGGTACTTTTCACCAACTTCTACATGGGTTTAGTGGAAAGACGAATTTTCTCTGATCCTGTAATTTGTCCATACTCCTATGGTAGATATGTGGACGATATATTCGTTAAAGCAAGAGACCATACACATCTACGAGAACTATGTGAGGTATTCACTAATAACTCTTGTCTCAACTTCACAAGTGAACACCATGCTGATGGTTCTTTGCCCTTTTTAGACATCTATGTTAAGCCCGACGTAAGTAGATTTATCACCACTGTACACGTTAAAGGCACGAACGAGGGTAGATGTTTAAATGCGGATGGAGAATGCCCTGCAGCCTACAAGGAAAGTGTCATACGTTCATACGTGAACAGGGTACTCACGCACTACTCCACATGGCCTCTTTTACACCAAGAGCTTCAACACTTGCAGCAAGTCCTGGTTAACAATGTATTCCCCAATAAGGACGTACAAGAAGTCATCCGATGAAAAATAGAGAATTGCCTAAATCATGACACCGTCCCTCCCAAGAAACGCCCCTTAATTATTCTTAATTACAGATCTTTCATGTGTACGGCTTACCGAACGGACGAAAGAATCCTCAGAGAACTTGTTGAACGCGGTGTACAACCATCCGACCCTGGAGAAAAGCTGGAGCTTCGGATTTATTATAAAAAATTCAAAACGTCAAACCTCATCCTGCGAAATAATCCGACCCGTAACTTCAACCCATTGTCTATGAATTCATCAGCCCCCACGAAGATTGTAAGTTTTGTCCTATGTCTGATATAGGAATGACGACGACTTCTCTCTCCAGAAGACTAACGTGTCATCTACAAGCTGGTGCCCCGAAGAAGCATTTTTTGGAAAAACACAACTCCTCCCTGACTAGAAAGATCCTGGTGGAGAACACAAAGATCATCGACTCCGCACACAACTTTCATCGTTTGGAGATCTTGGAGGCCCTCCATATTCGAGAGAAGGCTCCAACCATAAAAATACAGGGAGGTACAACCTCCGTGACTCTAGCTTCCCTGGGTGGACAAATGGCCATCCCAACACCCCACGGAGCGCCACGAACATAATCCCCTCATAAGATCTTTGATCTTTCATCACTGTTTTGTGTAAGCTTTCCCAATTCACCTGTTGTCATATATATGTCTCATTTATTATTTAGATGTGCGTCAAATTGCTCTAAGAAGGGTGAAACGTCGTAATGCACAATATGAACTTCGGCAATCTTTAATTCCGACTTAATGAAGAACAAAGATTCACTACTAGAAAGGTTGAATCCTTTAACAAGAAGTTCATTCTTACACAAGCAGCGGTCAAATTTGATTATATATATATATATATAATATATATATATATATATATATATATATATATATATACATATATATATGTATATATGTATATATATACATATATATATATATGTGTGTGTGCTGGTGTGTGTGTGTGTGTGTGTGTGTGTGTGTGTGTGTGTGTGTGTGTGTGTGTGTGTGTGTGTGTGTGTGTGTGTGTGTGTGTGTGTTGTGTGTGTGTGTGGTTTGTGTGTGTGTGTGTGTGTGTGTGTGTGTGTGTGTGTGTGTGTGTGTGTGTGTGTGTGTGTGTGTGTGTGTGTGTGTGTGTGTGTGTGTGTGTGTGTGTGTGTGTGTGTTTCTACCTACAAATCCCACCTGGCAACAAGGTGCCAGAATATGTGCCATACCCCATGCCCAGACCTACGCCTGAGGCAGTGGGTGTTAAGCTCTTGTAGAAGCTGGTCATGGCTGGGTCGACGAAATATAAACTTAGAATATCTCGCTAGTAGTAGTACTTGAGTTTCACTTAACCACGCAAAATTCCTCTCACCACCACACATGCTCTACTAGGAGGAGACTAATGTAGGTGGCAATGGAGGCCAAAAATGTAGGATTCGAATGATTTGTAAACAGTGAGAGTTATATCTTTGTAATCTATTTGCATTACACAACCACAAGAGCAAAAATAAAGATGATTTATTTGGATTAATTTCCAAGATCTTACTACCGGATTTAGTGATGCATATACGATTGTGGTGGTGAGAGGAACTCTGCGTTTATAAGTGAAACACAAGTAGTAATGGCAATATATTCAAAAATTTTATTTCAACAAACTAGCCATGATCGGCTGCTACAAGAGGTTAACGCCGACTGCCTCAGGCATAGGCCTGGGCATAGAGTATAGCACACATTCTGGCACCCTATTATCAGGTGGAATTTGTGGGTAGAACAATATAGATAGGTATATATGTTTATATATATATATATATATATATATATATATATATATATGCATATATATATAGATTCATATATATATATATATATATATATATATATATATATATATATATATATATATATATATAAATTAATGGAAATACTTATATATAAATGAGGAACATGTGTGGTATATATGTACCCCACAAGCATTCTAGTATCGGTGCAAATTGTATACATTTGGAGTTGGAGTGTATAGGACCTGACACTGGTATTGACAGGCCAGAAAGGGTCACCGCAATTAGGTTGCATCTGGTCATGGCGTCGGGTCAGTCCCGTGTATATACCGCCCCGAGCGGGCAGGCCAGCCAGTTAGTTAGTTCTTCATTGTACTCAACTTGTTACACGTCAATAGGGCTTCGCGGTCGGTCCCCCACTTCGGGGACCACCACACCACGTCTGCTTCTGACACACGTACCTTTACTAGAATAAAGTCTACAAACGAAACCGTGCATCACTCTCTCCTACATCACCTAGCCCTAGTAGCACACTCATATGTTACACCTTCATGCAAAATTATTAGAGGTAACGTTATACAAAATACATGAATGGTTATGTAATACAGATTTAGCACCAGCGCAAGGCGAAGTGCGTATATGGAAAAATAGTGGGTAGTGATTACATAAGGTTATATAACATAATAGTGCTCAGGACTGCATAGGTCTAACGACGCACGTAACTACTACATAGAACAATTACGTAATGACTACGCAGACTACATACATAATACAATTACTATATAGGGATTAAGTGATGCATATACTACATAGGAAATAATTACTACTTATACTATAAACGGAAGAATTACTATGCGATATGACTGTTGTGGGTAGGAGATAAGAAATTTGCTCACCATAGTAAAACCCCACACAGTTGAATAAAATCACCTATCATTAGAAAACTATATGTAAGATGATGGTACGGCTAACGTATATGTAAGATGACGGCATTGAGGAATTATTTAATCGAGGTGATAAGTTTAACTTTTCTTATAAATTGGGCTTTCCCACAGTCAAATTAAATCGCCTAGCAGTAATCAGTCAGAATATGTAAGATGACACGTCCGAGATCACTGGCACGGATGCCAGAAGTCTGACTCATTGTCCTGGTCATGAAGAGAAGTTAAACCACGCCCAACAGTGTTCAAGTTATGTGATTTATCTTCTTTATGATATTACATTATCCAACGAAAAAAGTAAGGATGCATGAAATAGCGAGGTGTTGTCAGAACAAATTTTTCAAAAAGAAAAATGCTCGTATGGGTTAATCATAGTGTTTTTTGTGGTGTTGATATAAACACAAACGAATACATGTGTACATACTGAGAAACTTTGTGAGACAAGATTGGGAAACTCGGGATTTGGAAAGAACCATGTGCCACTCAACCTGATTCTACTTCGGTATTTCTTAGGAAGACATCATCTTATCATAGCACCAATTTATGCTTTCTATTGATTATCTAAATAAAATTTAATCGATACGATAGTTTCTGAATTGGATTCCAACCAAGTAACTTCAAGGGAAATTGTCGACGTTGTGAATTTTCTTTTTTCCTTCTTTCTTTCTTTCGTTCTTTCTTTTTTCTTTCTTTCTTTCATTCTTTCTTTTTGAGAGGATAAGTGTTGCATATGTAAGGTTATACATAAGTTTTTTAGTGTTCATAAGGGAAGAAGATAAGTGTGAAAAGGCAGTGAAGGAATCACAAATGGGCTGATGTGTGAGTTTTGTAGCTTATGATTCCACATCGGATGTGTAAATGTACAGGCAGATGAGTATCGAGTTATGCATAAACTAACAGTAAAATATTATGGTGCTACCCCATGAGAGAATCAACTAACATTAACTAAAAATGGAAAAAAATTAAGAACCTATGAAAGGAAATAAAGAACTTGGAGAAGAGTTCAAGATGATGAACAGAAAGATAGATGAAATAAAAGAGTAAGTTGAAAATTAAATACAGAAGGTTAAAGTGGATTCAGTAGATAAGAGTGAAATAGTGGATGAGGTAAACAAAATAGTGATGGAAGAATTAAAGGAAGAAGAAGAACAGAGATTAAAAACAAATAAATTGGTGGTGTACGATGTGAAGGGACCCAATGGTGAAGACATTGGACGGACAGAATGAGGATAGAATAATATGTGAAAAAGTATTTAAGGAGCTAAAGGTGTAAGAGGTTTATAGTGAAAAGTGATATGGCTTAGGAAAGTGAAGCATTGGGAGGTGCAGCCACGACCTCTCTCAGTGGAAATGAGAGAAGCCAGTGAAAAATATGGCATTCTAAACGTGCAAATAGAACTGAAAGTTGCACCAACAGGATACATGAAGCACTTATTGCTCCGGACATGCCACTCAGTGTGAACAAGATAAAATTCAATCTTAAGGCGTTCTTAATCAAATGAGGCCCCATTCAGGCTACAGTTCACTCCCTCATCTGCAAAAATGAATTGATAAATTAATAAATAAGAAAAAATAAATAGAATAGAAATAAACAAATAAATAAATAGATAAATAGATAACAGATGAAAAAATGATAGTAGATAAATGAAAATTTAGAAATATACAAAACAAATAATTAGAATATACAAATAAAAATACATGAAGAACGTCATCGTGGTGAAAGGGTTAAAGAACAACTTCAGTTGAGTTATGTATAAAGGTCCGACTGACATGCAGTACGAAACCCCTGGACGGCTACGCACTCGTCACCTATGCGTATGGCAGCTGTCATTCATCACCATTAGTGAAGCAAATAATTGCTTAACTTTACGAATTACCGTAGGATTTTTGGTGGTGACTTGCATTAAAACTGAGGACTGCAAGATACCTCCATAAACGAGCTCGAGTAGCAAGATAAGATCGTTTTACAGACTTTGTTTTGGCTACATGGTCTTTTAGTACTTCACCGTGTTGACGGGATTCATCAAAGTTCTTTTAATAAAGTTGCAGTGTTTGGCACAGTTAGGTTTCGTACCCGCCTCGTAAACATGAGTTCTCCACCCGGCTGCACTGTAGATGAGATGAAAGCAGATTGATAAAGGTGAAAACAGACAGAATTAATCGATCGACGGTGAGCCGCACAGTAGCTTCGCGACGCTGCACGATCAAATGATCAGAAGATTCATTTGTAGACAATATCATATTAGTCGTCGTTGTATTTTTGTCTGTATTTTGGTTTACTAGTCCACCCACTTATCTATTTATTCATCTATTTTTCTATTTGTTTAGTTGTCTATTCATCTTTGAGTATCTATTTACCTCGTATGAAAGGACTTGCAAAAAGACATACGTATGTATGTATATACGTATGTACTCGGTGTATACGTATATATACATGCATGTATATATACATGCATGCATGTGTGCATGCATGTGTATATGTATATGTGCTTTTTCGTGTATATGTACAAAAATATGTATTCGGTGTATTTAATCTATCTATTTACTGATTTATTTAGTTATTTTTATGTTTATAGTCATCTCGTCATTTGTTTCTTGTTAATTTTTATTTGTCTGCTTATGCTTGTTTATTTGTTTATCGTTCACGTTATCTAATCATTCACTTCAACTTTCTCATGTTTATCTATTTACATGCTTTATTTGTCTATCATTACATCTATTCATTAATTTACTCATATACTTCATAGTTTCATTTACCTATCAATTCATAATCTCATTCATCTATTTATCTATTGTGTTTAATTGTCTGCTTATCTGCTTATTTATTCATTCATGTATTAGTTTATTTGTCCTTATATTATCTTGCAAACTGAGTACCCTTGAATCTAATGACGACGTTGGTAAGCTTTATTCTGATTGATTCCAAACGATATTATTCAGACCGAAAGAATTAATTAACGAAATCTCGATCGACTGTAATCCTTCTCACCCCTTCTCAACTCCCTCCCCCTTCCCGTCTTCCATCAACACAAACCAGGGGAAAAAACAGCGACGAAGATGATGGTGGCGGTAGTGTTAGTAGTGGTGGTTGTGGTGATAGTGATGTTAGTTGTAGTGGTGGTAAGGGTGGTGGCGATGGTGGTATTAGTGGCTGAGGTGGTTGTGGTAGTGATGGTGGTGGTGGTAGTGGTAGTAGTGATGGTGGTGGTAGCGGTAGTGGTGATGAGGGTAGTATCGGTAATAGATGGTAATGTAACACGATGAAGATGCAGAGGCAATGGTAATGGTGGTAGTGATGGTTGTGATAGTATTTTTGGTAGTGGAAGCGGTGGTAGTAGTAGGGGTGGAAGTGGTTGTGCCGATGATAGTGATAGTGATGAGGGAGAAAGTGATGAAACAGTATCGGAGGTGGGTTAACGGTGGAAGTGATGACTGATAGTGCTGCGGTAGAATGTTGACAAGAAGTCAATTAGGTCCCACTTGATACTGGCGATGTCGACAGAGATTCTTCCGCCACCCATGTAGACAAGCACAAATACATACTCAAACATCAACTGCATGGAACTCGAAATTCCTTATCGCTCCAGGATGTTGAAAAGTACGAAATCTCCAATAAGTCACCTGGTCAGAGGGATCCATCTCCCTACCCTTCTCCGCTACAGAAGATCTACCATAAGACTGAATAAAAATGTTTGGTGGCACGAGAATAAATCAAGAAACACCTCTAGTTACAAAAGGGACCCTCCCCATTCCCTTCAGGCTAAAATTCTCCTCTCAGATAAATATAATCGCACTTTATCCTTTACCAGAACAAAATATATGAAAACGTGTCAGTGCTGAAGGGCCTAAAGAATTTGACAAAGAGACCCAATGGTATCTGGTTTTATCCTTAGCTTTGAACTCGAACGCGCTATTACTATACAGCAAAAGACCTGTGCGTTTGCTCTCTCCCATTTGAACTTTTCCTCCGAACACCATTGAGTCGAAAATAAACACGAGATTCATGAGACAAATGTCATCCTGGTTTCAATCTGGGTGATCCGTTTATGACACGAAGTTTGTAATCAGCCGTGCTAGCCCTCTCCGTGAGCCCTGAGAGGCTCCTTGACAATCCCACTGCCGTCTCCAGTCGGAGTCGATTTATCTGGAGCAGCTATATCCCACTGGGGCACTTTCATTGGCCACACCTACCTTGTGAGCAAGGCCAATAATTGGTAGGTGGGTATTAGGACTTTTAGTATTTATGCCATTAACCAGTCGGCTTTATTCAGCGTTATGAGCGCCCTCTACCCATCATGGTGTTAACTAGTGGCCATTGATTGAGCACTTTGTTTGCTTTATCACGAAAAAGAAAAAAAGAAAAGGAGTCTTGGTGTATTAGAAAAATATATTTTCGCAAAACATTATAAAACCACATGAGAAGATAAACTTGATGGACAAAGGTGACCTCCAGTCAGATTAGGTAGAATAAATCTAGAAATATATAAAAAGCTGAAATTTGGAGAATGCCTTCTTTAGAAACTTAGAAATAACATCAAAATTCCCCCATCTTGGAAAATGACCGCCAAATTTCAGTTTTTCGCTATTTCCGTGAAAACGGTTGATCTCACGAAAAAGATGTCTAGTAAATTATTATTCAAAACTAAATGTTCTACAAAACATAACCAATACATATTTTCGCTATGAGTGATCATTTTAAAGAGATTTACAATTTTTTAACCATATTCAATTCTGTGCTGATGCTGACGTGATTTTGTTCACTTCCTATAGGTTCGGTATCACTGATGTTTGCGTTTTTTTAGATGTATAGTATTTTTCTAGAAGATTAATTTACAGGTTTTTTTTTCAAAATATGGTTTAAAACGGAGGGAACCAAAGATCAAAATGAATTATGCCTAGTTTGTGGTGAACGCTTAGTACAAGGTGAAAATGTCTGTGTTAAGAAAGACATGTCGGCATTAGTTGAATCAAGTAAGAAAAAAGAGATGATAAATGGCAAAAGTGGTTTAATTTATCAGCGTTTCAAGTACATGTAAAGTGCAGAAAAGACTATACTAGAGAAAAAAGTGTTACAGCTGCTAATAGAAAAGACACAACTGACCAAGAGGAAAAAGGGTCACCTATTAAACAGAAACTAGATCAAAAGAGACTGATTTTGATTTCAAGAAAAAGTGTATATTTTGTTTTGAAGAATGCTGTCAAAAAGCGAAAAAGAACTCTCCATAGACGGCAAGTATTCTTCTAATAATGGTGTTTTCAAAGACTTCAAGTTTTCTTTTTCTTTGTTTGATCAATGTCCAAGTCTTACAACCATATAACACTGTTGGTCTAATTACAATGTTGTATGTTCTCATTTTTGTCTTCTTGTTAACCTTTCTGCTTCTCATGATGGTAGAGAGAGCATGGTAGCATCTATTTCCTGCTGCAATCTTTTCATTTATTTCAATGTCCATCTATTGCCGCCTTCTCTATTCATTTTCATGATTGCGGTCTTACTCTCGTTGCACACCAGGCCTACTTGCCCCGCTGTGTTCTGGAATGGTGTGAACATTTCGTTAATCTCATCCATATTCTCGGCTATCATCACAACGTCATCTGCATAGGCTAAAAGCCCTATATTTCCTGTGTCAAATCTCGCTCCTGGGTGGTTAAGACTCTCCCTGGCCGCCTTTTCCATCACGAGGTTGAAGAGTGTTGGAGATAGGATGCACCCTTGCCTCAGTCCACTAATTACCTCGAACTCTTCTGTTTCCTTCCCCCCTACCTTTACTACGCATCTGCTATCTACATAGCATGCCTTTATTAGAGAGACCAGTTTCTCTGGTACTTGAAGTTCTCTGAGGATCTGCCACATTGATTCTCGGTGTATGCTATCATACGCCTGTTGGAAGTCTATGAATAGTTGGTAGAGATCTTTATCATATTCATAGTATTTCTCCATTGTCTGCCTTATTGTGTGTATGTGATCTGTTGTGGACCTGTTTCGTCTGAATCCACACTGATTCAGCATAGGGTGTCAAACGTCAAACTCTTAAAACGTTTGACTCAAAAAATAATACTGATATATATTAATATCTACAAACCCTCCTTTCTACTACCCTCTTTAATTCTCTACTGCGAGTATAAGCGTCTCTTTTGGGTGATATTGTGCC